>NW_026843499.1:0-62367 GCF_019175385.1 Lycium barbarum
AATAATGGGGTTATGGTCGTTGTAAGTAAGGCCATCTATAAACTCACTTGCAAACATGCCCCGTAGAGTGGTTTTCAACTTTGTTTTGCCCAAAGACTCTTCTCAAGTTTTGATTGGGTTTCAAACACCATTTATACACTACTAAAATTGGGTTCATTATAACCCCATCTTATAATAAAAATCTTAACCCGAATGCACGAGGTGTTACACTACCTCACGCTCCCGCTTTTTAAAACACTGTGTCCAACATCCTAAAGTAGAGTATACTTTTGAAGAAAAAAAAAAGTCTAGCTCTATTTCAATGTGGTATACTTTTGGTAAAGTCAAAATTTGCGAATTTGGTATACTTTTGGTAAAGTCAAAATTTGCGAAAACTTTGAGCATTTCTGTCTTTTTCTTTATAACAGTAGAACTTTTTTCAGTAGCATATCCCAAACATATAGATTTGTGTTGGAACTGCTTCTGGTTTGCAAAATTACTCTCGTGTATAGAATCACTCAGTTCTATCAACTTCTGAGAAGAGATACTCCCTCCGGACCATAAGTCTCACTTTAGATAAGGAAGCCAAATAAGTCTCACTTTTTGATAGACCCTCGCTCAATTGCTATTGTTTTCCTCACACCAATGTGCAAATTGCAATCAAATAGTTTTTCCAATACCAAGAACTTTCAATACAAATAAAACTAATTATTTCAGAACTATAGTAAAATACACATCAATTTCAAAAGACAACAACGACAATAAACCGGTCAGGACTGTCTCAACAAGATTGGAGGCTTAAAGCCTAATTTCAGAAAGAGCCCCTAATATTTATTTTATTTTTAAAAAGGAAAGATCGTGATATATATTTTTGCTTAAAGTCTACTTTACTAGCTTTTTTAGATGCGAAGTCATTAATTACTATTTTATAATCGTCAAGAACAAAGCAAAGCTGTTTAACATTTTTTTCAAATCAATCTATTCTAAAAAAAAAATCAACTGACAATACAACTAATAAATCACGTGACAAAAAAATAATTACATAAAAATTTAAAATTGTGTGCTCCACTCCATCTGTCTCAATTTATGTGACACAATTTGAATTTCGAGAGTCAAACTTTCTTATTTCTATCGTGAATTCAGACATACAATTTTTAAGTTTTTTGAAAAATAATTTACTAGTTAGAAACTACATAAAAATACTATAAGTCACAATAAATTTTTAAACAAATTAGCCATAAAACTTAATAAAAAATGGTTCCCAAAGCCATTGCCTTAGCGGCTTTGGCCTTGAGCCGGGCCTGAACCCGGTATAATTCCACAAGTGGGGTCTGGGGAGGATAGAGTGAACGCAACCTTATTCCTACCTTGTGAGGGTATGGAGACTGTTTTTGATAGACCCTCGGCGCTAAATGACAATTTCAAAAAACAAAAAAACAATTTGGCAATCCAAGCACCACCTAAATCTTTGGCACTTTCCTAGACCTTTGACGACATTTGAGGTCAACTTGTACATTGCATCTTGGAATCTTTTCATTGCTTCTGGAGGTAAGCTTATTGTTGTCAGGATGCCCTTCTGCCCGTTGTTACTTTTACAAGGCACATAGTAGGTAATAAAAGAAGGGTAAAGGTGCAAATATATTTCTCAACTTTGCGATTTAGAGCAGATATATTCCTCGTTATAAAAGTGGTGTAAATATACCTCTGTCGTTATAAATGCTGCAAATATACCCTTTTTGCTGACGGATTTTTTTTTTTTAAATCATTTAGTTTATTTCTTAATTAAAAAAATACCTCATGGCTTTAAGTAGACATATTTTTCTAAGGGATAATGCCACATGATAACTTTTTTTTTGGTGGGTCGGGTCTGGTTCGTTTAAAAAAATGGGTAGATTTTTTTTTTTTAAGCCACGGAGATATTTTTATAAACGAACAAGAACCGATCCACCAAAATTTTTTTTACCATGTGGCGTTAGAAAAATATGTCTACTAAAAAAAATGGGTAGACCTTTTTTTTAAGGCCACATGGCATTTTTTTTTAATTAAGAAATAAGTTAAATGATTTTTTTTAAAAAAAAAAAAACCCATTAGCGAAAATGATATACTTGCACTATTAATTTGTGTAAGGGCAGAGGTATATTTGCACCATTTTGTAACGGCAAGGACACTTTTTTAACGAAGGGTATATCTGATCTAAATCACAAAGTTGAGGGGTATATTTACACCTTTGCCCATAAAAGAATGAGCGTTAGCAACCCCACCATACTTGGGTTCTCCCCATCCAAAATCTTTATCAAAACCTACATTAAAAATGTTTGACATAACAAACTTCCAAGCTTGTATAAAATTAGGCCTCCCCTTAATCACATTAAGATCCGCCGGAGATCTAAAATACTCCTCGTTAACTTTATTCTTGGCTTTCTTGATTAATTCAAGAGCATACGTCAATGGATATGTGCTAATATGTCCGGCTTTCGATACTGCTCCTGGAATAGCAAATGCATTACCGTAATATCCAAGTGGTATTTTCAAATTTATAAGTCTCCAACGCGCTGTTACAATTGGTCCCATACACACAATTTCTTCAGAATTTAGATCGACTGCAATTGTTCGATTTTTCCACAAAAATGAGGTTAATAACTCAAATCTTCCGCTTGAATGATGGGTTGGTGAAACTTGATCGCGAATAGCTTCTATATCTTCTCTGCACCAAAGAAGAATGAGCGTTGGATCAACTCGTTTTCCATTCTGAACCATGCATCATTTGATTCAATTTCTTCATCATACTCGTGATGCTTGCACGTTATGCGTGGTGGCGTCCTCGCGCTTAGGAAATCCCTTTGCCAAACTGGTAGAATGGAAGGAGTAGAAGCTTTGGATTTCACTAAATCACTCACTGCATTTAAAAATAAAGCTAAGCCAAAAGCATCAACCATGGTATGATTTAACTCTTGCTGCTACGTTAAATCGTAAAACGGGTAACCTGTTCGAATAACACATATTCTTAATTATTAAAAGAGGATAAAACTGATAAACAAGGAATAATTAAGAGAACTTTGCTATGCTAAGGAACTTTGCTATACTCCATCTGGTTCAAAAAGAGTGTCTACTGAGTCATTTGCACACCTCTTAAGAAAAAATTAAGTCTTAGAAAAAAATTGGTGATTTGACTAAACTATGTACCCCTGATTACAGGTATTGCGATTTGATCACTTAACACTTAATAAGGATAAATATGAAAAAATAAAATTAATTCTTTCTTGATTTGAAAAGTAGACACTCTTTTTGAAAAGAAAAAAAGGCTCAGTGGATACTCTTTTTGAACTGGAGGGAGTACTAACGTGAGAGTATTTGGCAAAGAAGCCACTTCCTTAGTTTAAGTTGCAACATGGCCACTCCTTTTCTTTTCCCTTTATCTTTTCATTTTAGGGTAAAGGGTAGTGGTTCCGAGGTCACTTTATAATTTTAAAAACTTTGTAGTTCACAACTTATACACTTAAGTCCCCTTTCACTTATATTAAAATATACAAAAGTCCCTTTCTCTCTCCTCAGTTCTTCCCAACTCTCGCTATAAAAAATTGAAGTGCACATTGGAATTCTCCCTCTCCCCCAGTCTTGGTAACGTTCTTGTCGTCTATTCCAGGTATCTTCTTTAATTTAGCAACTCCTCCAGAGCATTTAGAGCTCCATTTTGCCATGAAAGTTGTTATTATTTGACGAACTCGATAGAACCCTAGTGTTCATGAAGTTGAAATTTCTTTTTCAAAATTTTGGAAGTTTCGCCTGTTTTTTGCTAGAAATATGTGTTATTTCTACTTGTTTCGATCTTTGTTTTTCTGTTTTTGCAAACATATCATGGTCTATTAATAGACTTTTGGTTGATTATTCTTATTTTTTTGTCGGGGCTGATCAACGTCACTATATTGTTTGTATATAGATTATAAAATGGCTAGATGTAGAGGAAGAGGAGGGCACATAATTCTAACCCGTTCTAGGGCCACATCTGACGATAGAAAAAGAAAAGGTAAAGAAGTTAGCCGAGAAGGTAAAAAAAAAACTGTACAACCTGAAAATGACGCGTACTTAGAGAAGAATAATGATGAGTATAGTGTCGAGGAAGGTGAAAGAGATGATCCCCATGTTTCTGAGGGGTCTGGTGGTGATGAAAATGATAATCCCTTGTCCTTGCCATATTGTGCAAAGATAATTGACGTCGATAAGTATGGTCTGATCAATTGGCTGGATGATTACAACTCGTTTCCAGCAAAAGTTTCGGTTAGGATTAGGCTGACATTGCTTGATGATTTAAAAAAAAAACCCTAAAAGATCATAAACTTAGGAAAATGTTCAGGCATTCCTGTTTTGGTCAGTTTAGAAAAATATTAGAACACTTCAATAGATTCAATGGAATGTTGGTGCATTCTATGGTTCTTCGTCATGTGGTTGAGAAGAAAAAGCGTGAGATGTGGTTCTTGGTGAATGACAAGCCTGTGTGTTTTGGCTTGAATGAGTTTGCTTTGATCACTGGTCTAAACTGTGCATCATATCCTAGCCCAACTAGAGAGGAAAGGGTACTTAAGAAAAGGGAAGGATTCTGTGCAAAAGTTTGTCGCAATAAAAAGATTTCTGCAGAAAAGCTATTGGCGGTGGTAAGAGGGCCTAGGTCGACCAAAGAGGAAAAGCTGAAATGTTGGCTTGTGTGGTTTGTGCACACAATATTGCTTGCCAAAGATGTGTCAAAAGCATGATGTGCAGAATAAGAAAACAACTTACTGGAAACACGAATCATGTATGCCAGAAACGGTATCCGGCCCCTTGCGGGACCCGGGGGAACGTGGCGCCACCCTGCCTTTGGCGCCACACACATCATACTCCAGAAGGTTTGCTCCGTAATCTCCGTCACACATCATAATATCACATCATAAGATCAGAATATACTATACACATATATGGTTCGGCGAACCATGAACACATCATAACACCGTAACACATCATACTCCGGAATACATATATGGCACCCGGCCCTCAAGCGAGGGACCCGGCGAACCATGCGCACGACATATACCGGCCCGGGACTCCGCGAAAGAGATCATGACATATGCACGAGTAGAGTAGTGAGAAACTAAATGCACATAAATCAAGACTCGATAGATAAGTATACTTACCGACCCCTAAAGGCTCAGAAACAAGTTCCGGGTCAATCCGACTTAGTATAAGAAAGTTATGAGCGTTTGAAGTACAGAACGTTCTATAAGCGTTTCAGAAGCTATTTTTGGGAAATCAAAGCCATAATCATGTCAAGTATCTTTCGGATATCGTTATGGATATCCGAAATAGAACTTTTGGAACCACATGCACATATCAAAATATATCAAAGACTCGATGGAATAATCGAACGTGCTAGCATTTGAAAAATCAAAACTTTAGTCATATCAATTATCTTTCGAATGCCCTTTGGAAACACATCAACAAACTTCGGACATCATAGATATGCATCAAAACCATATGAAACAACTTATGGAAGTCAAGAATATTAGCCTTCCTAGTGGCTCTAAGAATAGGAAATTTCTTTGAAATCATACATATACGTCATTAGCTCGTTTCGTAAAGATCATGCCAAAAGAAAGAAAGGGTAAGCCTTACATACCTGCTCCACGTCCTATTGGCTACGTTTATTCGTCCAAGCTCGTTAGTCTACATTCAAGGAGATTTACATAATCATCAGACATATTGTCACACACTTGTCTTAATCTTTCAAGTAAATTCACTTATAATCTGCCGAAATTTCGGCATCATTTCCCCTGTAAATACACCATCCCCGAGAATCTAACTCGGCCAAATCAACAATCAACAATCCGAGAATTCAACTCGGCCAAATTATTAACAACATTACCAACAATCGTACTAACAACTTCAACAATCAATCCCAAAACATATTCTAACATCAACAATTCTTGTCACACAATTCACGGCATTTCATTTATCCAATTTAATCACATATATTCAAGCTAACACCAATGATCCCACATTCAAGTATTAATCCGAAATCTTTCTAATATGATTCAAGAATGCTTCTAACAATTCACATGATATTCCAACAACCCAATCAACATTTTTACTTTACCCGAAACCTTCCAAATGCGACACAACAACCACAATACATTCTCTTCTTCCAAATTCATGGACTATACCAACAATTCACACACTAACAACATTATTTTCCATAAGTGCAAGAACACTATATTCAATTCACATTAACTTCTAAAATAATTTTCCAACAATTACAACTTGAACTAGAATTATTAAACTTCCATTTCTCATCATAGATTCCATTACAACAACAACCAAAATACTAGATAAAATTAGCTCATCATCCCTACACACTACAACACATATACACGGCCACACACACTACACATACACGGCCACCACACAACTTCCATATTTTCACAAATTTCATTTCTACATACTACAACATACCTAAACCATTCATAACATATAAAAGAAGATTAATTCTTACCTTTTTCCCTTGATTTCCCTTTTGTCTAGAATTGTGAACTTGCAACAAAGAGAGGTTTTCTTGCTCCAACAATTATACCACGTTAAAGAGGACCTTTGAATTAGTAGGAATACTAGAAAAAAAATATTTTTTTGATGGGGATTTTTGGACCTCAAAATTCGGCCACCATGGCCGAATGGTCTTCAATTTTTGTTCTTCAAGGTTCTCAAACTTTCTAAGTGTTAAAGATGAAGAATGTGACTAATTAGTCATCTAAGGTCCTCATATATAAGTCATCCATGTGTCCATGGCCCACACATGGCTTGGATCAATTAAAATTAGCCAAGCCATGGGTGAGAGCCCACCTATGCCACACGACCAACATGGCCTTTTATTTCATGATTTATCAACTTTCTAAAATTAACTTTTAACCCCAAATTTTTCTAATATTCCATGCCCATAAATTCATAAGCAACTTATGCCTTTCTCAATAATTCCATACCAATAATATTCATAAACAACTTGTGTATTAGACAAGATCAAAATATAGTCTTGCTCTTAACTTCTCACAATTATCCTGGATTGTCCGAACGTACAAAATACAGGTTATAACAGGAACAACTTCACCAATGGGTTCTCACCAAGACTAAAAGCAAGTCTCAGATCACCCAAGTGATGAATACAGAGTTTATCCATGAGATATGGAATGAGATAAACAATAGAATTTTTGAGAAAGTTGAGAGTATAGAAAGTATTATCGCAAAAAAAAAAAACATGTATTTGTTGTGTAAGATCTTCCCTAGCTGGGAAAAGTTTGCTAGATAGGTGTCAGTTTTGAGATGAGTGTCATCGGAAGGTTGATGAGTCGTGAAATTACGCGATATTCGATGCTAATTCCTTAAGTTTTTGTGACTCTTTAAGCACTTTTGTTGTTACTTTTTGTGTGTTTTATGTTGTTTTGTAGGAAAAGATGCCCGGAGAGCATAACGGAGCAAAATAGATCAAAATGAACCAAAATGGAACAAAATAGAGCAAAACAAGCCAAAATAGAAGAAGCGTGACCTGCGAGTCGCAGGTCACACATGCGAGCCGCATGTTCTGCAACAAGTTTGACTTTTTAACTTGGTTTTATATGATTTAGAAGTGATCGGAAGAAACCAAATGAAAATAAAGTCAAAAAGAGGCCAAATTGGACAGATTTGCAAAACTGTCAAAACTGGACAGTTTTGCAAAACGGGACAGAACTGCAAAAAACGGGCAGAATTGCAAAAACTGAAAGTTGGGGCATATTTTGTCAATTTTTGGACTTGGAAAAATCTGGGCATAAAAGAGAAGCTTAGGGCAACATATCATTTTTATCTTTGGCAGTTTTTCATCAAGTTTGGAGACTAGTTTTTACACCACACTTTGGGGTTAAAGATTTGAAGATTTGGTTGAGTATTTCTTAAACCTTTAATTCATTTCTTCAATTCCTTGCTTTGTATTGTATATCTAAGTGTGTAGCTTTCTATCCCATAACTTGAATCTCGTTTATGAAAGTATTCTTGATTAAAGTTTGGTTTGAAACTCTTGTAATGCTTATGTATTGAATGATTTTTATTGCTATTGAAGTGGGTCTTTGTTGATTTAATTAATCTCGTTCTTGAATGTTTCCAAAGGGATTAGCTAATCCTAGGACTCACCCATTTACTTAGATTGAGCTTGGAAAAGGAAATCTAGGTTGGGAAAGATTAATTAACAAGAATTTGGGTCATTAAACTCATCTAATAACTTGAGCTCGGAAGAGGATAGTTACTTGAGGTTAAATTGATTGTGCCTAATATCACACTCTAAGGCTTGGAAAAACTTAGAGTGAAATTCATTGATTTGGTTGGAAGACTTTCAATGAGATTTTAGAAATCATTATCTATTAACATAAACCCGCTCTTAGTTGTAAAATCGTGAAATACATTGGATCGTTACTTGAGTGTAATCTCCTATTATCCAAACTTGTGGCCATTGATCATTTTACTCGCTTTCTAGGTTAGTTTACATTTCCGCATTAGTTATAATCTTTCTCAAAAACCTAAATATTATCCATCGTTTGGCTTTAGCGTAGTTGGTGAAAGTTCCTTACTTTCTTAATCGCCTAGCATATTGTTCCCTGTGGGATCGACCCCGACTCATAGTTGGGTAAATATATTGCATACGACCGTGTACACTTTCTCTTTGAGGAGTGTATTTTGGACGTTATCAAAGGTAAGACTTCTGTTTTGAGAGGACTAGCTATTTGAGTATGTACTAGCTTGAATTGTAATTATTTCCTTTGGTGGTTAATGAAATTCCGATAATTACCAAAAAAAGAAATTGAATTTTTTTGGTATGAAGTTAGAAAGTATGGACATCAATTCCAAAGCTGGGATTTCGAAAGATTAACTTTAGACAAAATTCTAAAATTTGGGACTGTCAAGGCAAACTTTGGATAAGCATATCTCGAAAAAGTCTGAAATTAGCATAATTCAGGTAGAACTCAAAAACACATATAACTCGAGAGTAAATATCTTTCTCATTCTTTTTAGTCTAGTGAAAGGTTAAACATACTTGGAGAATCAGATCTACAGTCTTGTATCATTCACATTGTTGAAGCTAAGACATTTGTTTTAATTTCTTGAATAATTCTAAAAAGTTTGTGAGTAGCGTCTGACATCGATTGTCTATGGAGATGGATCCAATTAAAGAGGAGAGGCTAAGAGCAGCTACTATTTCTATATCAGGAAACTACAGGATTAATATTATCCCAAATTAATCTATGATCACTAGACATATTCCATCTTTTCATTGATCTTTTGGCAAGATTGGATGAAATCATGAAAAATATAGTCACAGGGAGAGTTTGTATGTTATTTTCAAAATTAGATGTAATTCATATTAAAATTTGTGAAAACTCAATATGAGCGACAGTTTGAGAACAAAACAATGTCATGCGAATTGTAAGGAAATAGGGAAATGGGTCCAACCTGATTTCCCTAATCGGAAAAATTAAAAGAGAAAAAACAGGGGACTCGGTCTAATTTTGTTCTAAAAAATTGTCACTGATGGATTATGGCAGGTGACCTATTATTATAAAGATTATTTACACCATTGTATTAAATTGAATTACATTAACAGGTAAATCTTCATAGCAAATCAATCAATCAATCAATACATACTATAAAGGGAAAATGGTCAAAAATACCCATTTTTTAAACCCGCTCCATGATTTAAACCCGACTCAACTAAATAATAACCCATAAGATCCCCTTATTCCCCCAATTCCCTCAAACTTCAAACCTACGTATTGGGGGAATAAGGGGATCTTATGGGTTATAATTTAGTTGGACGGGTTTAAATGATGGAGCCGGTTTAAAATTTTATAATTTCGGATTATTTTGGGGGATAATTTCCATCAAGACAGGGGTATATTTGAAAACTATAAGGATGAGAGGGATATATTTGACCCAAAATAAGTTAAGAGGATATTTTTAGCCTTTTTTCAAAAGTAGAGGGGTATTTTTGACCCTTTTCCCTATTATAAAACTAGGGTGACACCTCTCTATGGCCTCTATTTCTATTTATCTTTTATCTTTTTTTTTTTTTTTTTTTTTTGCTTTTGTCTCATTTTTTAAATGATTTATGTACTACGTTAAAAAAAAAAATTACTCCTTTAAATGTCTTAATTGTCTATGCTAAATGTGTTACATTTATAAAAGAAACGCTTAGGTCATGCTAAATTACTTCAACATTGTATTTTTATCTCTTCTCTATAGCCAACAATTACATTTTTCTTTTATCTCTTTTTCGTATTTCTTTTGCATTTCTCTCCTTCAATTTACTGAACACAATGAAGTCAGATCCGTTTGCTAAGCCCAAATAGCCAATGGTCTGAAAAGTAATTGTGATCCATTTTCTAAAACCCCACGTAGCTATAGCAATTAAATATCATTTGCAGTATTCTTTCCTCTCTTTCATCTATTTATTGTTTTTCTCCTTTATTTGCTTTAAAATATTCACCTCCATAACTCATATCTAATTACCTAATTAATTTCTACTCTTAACTCTTAATCATATCCATAACTTTCATGGTTTCATATTCATAACCCCCAAACAATTAATTTAAAAATTTAAGATACCTTATGATGTTCCTTCATTTTTATCAATATAAATTCATCTCTTTTATTTCATGAGACTCCTACCCTAGGTTATCATTTACATTTCATATTTGAAGTAGTAATACTTTTATATCATTACAGTAGTATTGGATTCATGCTTTAGCTTGACTCAATGAAAAAGGCTCTTGAATGTTGATTAGTTGTGGGAGGAAGACGTGTCGAAAAGGGCTCGAAAAATTATGCATTGATTCTATATTTCCTTTTCCACTTATTTGTTATGATTAAAGTTCTAAGAAGGATGTGGTTGTTGTGTTTTTTTTTTCTCTATTTTTTTTTTCCGTGTTTTCTTTCTATGAGACATCTTTAAGTTTGGTTACCTATAAATTTCTGATTGTCACAAGTCTATATTTTCGTTTGGTCTCAAAAAGAACACTATGTGCATAAGTGGTAGAAATATGTAGACGGAGTCTCGCTGCTCAATCTAATTTTCTTTCTTTAATTTGACTTTTTTTTAAATATAAATTGCACATATGCTGTGAGATTTATATTTTTAAAGTATATTCGAAGTTATTAGCCTCAGTATATAATTGCTGAGGTTTGGCTTGCCAAGGCCAAACTTCAGTTGCGTAAACCAAAACTTTGTTTGCAGGAGCAACATGTCAAGGCTAAGAAAAAATATATATCATGCGAGTTTTTGTAACTTCAGATAAGTTTGTCGAAAGCCATATTCAAAGTGGCTAAAGATACAAAATCTTAGCCTCAATATATAATTGTTGAGGTTTGGCTACCAAAACTTTATTTGCAGAAGCAACATGTCAAGGTTAAGGAAAAATATATATCATACCAGTTTTTATAACTTCAAATAAATTTGTCGAAAGTTATATTTAAAGTGGCTAAACATACAAAATTTTATAAACTATGACCGTGGCTTAAATAAGAGTTCCAAAATTGATTATATGTGCACTTACCTGAATCCATTCGTTGAATTATTCATTCAAAATATGTAGAGCACTAAGGACTGAAAATGGGATGAATACAAAGAGAGCGTTCTATAGGATGTACTGATTTCTTCTAAGTCATTTTCTTATTGTTAATTTTTTTTTCCTTTGTTTAATGTTTATATTTTTTAAATAATATTCAAATATTAGAGGAAGATTAGTTCGTGAATTCAATGAGATCTTTAGACTTTCATGTTTGTAATTTTTTAGTATTTAATATTAGTACTCAAATATTAGAATTTATTTTCATAAATTTGATTTTTTAATAACCGCTCGAAGCGCGATCAAGTTTACTAGTATAAAGCTAGACATAAATAAGATGATGTAACACCTCTTTATGACCTCTATTCCTATTTATTTTTTTTCTCAATTTTTTGACATATTTTCCTTCTTTCCTTTCATTGATCACTCAATTTATATAGCTAAAAATATTTATTCCTCCCTTTTAAAAGTAACCGACTAGATCAGACGTGCCCTTTTCTTTCCTCAACATGGCTAGCTGGACATGTTTTAACATATTAATTATAATTTCAGTTACTAATTTTATGTCATGAGTTATATACTTCCCAATTAAACATTCAACATCATTATATACTTTGACAAACTATATGTATCGGAGTAGTGACTATGCATCAAAGCTAAGGTTTTTGGGATTTTGTAATCTCTTTTCTTTTATGGGTGATGCAATTTGTCCTTATGTCTAATGTCCCTTAGTATCCACATATAATCTTGGATGATTTAGTTTGGCTCCACGGGGAAGACAAATAATGAATCAATTGCTTTTCATGATTTGGAAAATCACTATTTCGATGGCAATTTGAAATTCCAAGAGTAAGTTTCTTGACTATATATAACATCCTTTATTAATTGATTGATATAAAGTTTTTTAGCTTCTGATGTCTTCAGGCGAAGTATTTGCGAAAGTAGAAGCAAGAGAAGGAAGCCAACATTTACATTGATGTTGCTTAGAAAATATGCATATAGCTTTTAATAGTTATGTGAATCAATTTTTGATAAGCCTAGGATAGACGTAAGAATGTAAAATTAATTTGTAGTTTTCATTATTCATTTTAATTTATACAGAGGTTGTTTATTGATATATCGAATTGCAATCCTCAAGTTCTTCATTTTCTTTTAACTGATTAAAGTTCTCAAACTTTCCAGATTATCATAAATCATCATTATTGTCATATTGGGATCGAGTCCTTCGAGCTTATTACTTGAATGCAGCAAGTTGGCTAGACTAAAAATAATTTGGTCAAGTTGTTTTCTTTTACTATCCATTTTTTCTCGAAAGAGAATTTATGTTCTTCTCTAGACCCTGATTCATTGTTTATTATTTTCGTCATTTATCAAGGGATAAATCTTTGGTGCATATAAAATGTGTCAAACATTTAGGCTCCTAAATGTAAGTTATTTAGCTTTTAAACTATGACACTGCTGCTTAGTGAAGTTCAGATGCAATTTTTTGGGTTTTATGTTCTATCCTTTAAGTCAATTAATATACAAGATATACATGTTTACAATATTATTTTTGTTTGCATATTCATAATTTCTTTCTTTTTCAACTAAATTTTAAAAAGGGATTAAATAGTTGTAAAATTTTCAGATTTCTTTACACCACACAAAGTGCGGGTAAATTTACTAGTATGATATGATAACTTGCAAATAAGGACAATAATAACCTGTTATAGTCGGTTAAAGTGAATTGATAGTATTAAAATTGTTTAAACAATCAATGCATATAACTTAAATCCATAATGTATCTCTATCTTCAATATGATAATTTAGAAAACAAAGTAACAACATGCAGTAATAAGTTAAATTGTCTCGATAATGTAAAAATTATTTACACCCATCTCTAAACAGTTATAGGTTTAGAGGCAATAGGAATGGCATACAAATCAAGTTTTCCTGTGACAGACAAACCAAAGGTCTCAGTCATATCCAAGTCTTGATGGCTCATCCCAATGGGAAGCTTCCAATCAAAATGGTAAAGAAGAAATGCTAAAGGTAGCTCAAGAGTTGCTAAACCAAATGACACGCCCCGGCATAATCTTCTTCCTGCACCAAATCGAATGGTCTCAGTCATATCCAAGTCTTGATGGCTCATCCCAATGGGAAGATTCCAATCAAAACGGTAAAGAAGAAATGCTAAAGGTAGCTCAAGAGTTGCTAAACCAAATGACACGCCCCGGCATAATCTTCTTCCTGCACCAAATCGAATGTACTCGAAATTATTTCCACTAAAATTAATTGAACTATCAAGAAATCTCTCCAGTTTAAAGCACTCTGGTTCCTCCCAATATCTGGGATCTCTTCCAATAGCGCAAGCATTCACAAACACTTGTGTTTGTGCTGGTATTTCATAGCCATTGATTTCACATTTTTCTCTGCTTATTCTTGGATGTAAGAAAGGGAGTGGTAGATGTAACCTTAGTGTCTCTTTGATAACTGATTTTAAGTACGTTAAGTTATCAAAGTATGTTTCATCCACATAGCCTTTTTCATTGAACACCCCTCTGACCTCTTCTTGGGCTTTCTCTACGATACTTGGGTTCTTTAGTAATTCTGCCATTGCCCAGTCAATGATTGTAGCTGTTGTTTCACTTCCAGCACCAAACATGTCCTAACAAGTAGCAACACATACAAAAGTAAGAAATTGCTCAAATTATATTAAATTTAACTTCTATACACCGATGCTATAAAACATTTTTAACACTATCAAGATCATCTAAAAGATAACTATAGGTAATTAATTGTCTACAGTTAGTAGAATGAGTTTAGGTTTAATATATCGTCAGTGTAAACAAATTGTTTACACTATCAAGTCATCCAAATGATATCTACAGGTAAGTAAGATATGTTACCTGGTACAACAGGTAAAGATGGCCTGATGATGTAAAAATTGTTTACACTGACGGCGGATATTACTTAAAATCTAATGGAATCAATAACTTTGAGAAAAAAGCTGACAACTTGATATAACATGTTAAATCACACTACAGTACAAAAAATCTTTAACTTACCAGGACAACTGCTTTAATATTGTCATGAATTATTTGATTTTTCTTCCTTCTGAAATCTTAAAAGGACATCCAATAAGTTCTGATCATTTGAGGCAACGACACCATTGCTTGCTGCTGCAATATGTTCAAGTATAAAATCCTCAAGTATTTTGTCTGCTTTTTGATGCAAACTTTGAAGTTTCTCCTGTATTCCACTAATTCCATGAAGCAACTTAAACGAAGGAAGAAAATTTAGCTACATTAAATCCTGCTGCCAATTTCCCACCTTCATCAATAAGTGAAATAAACATTTCTTGATCTTTAAATCTTTTACCAAACGCTGCTCTAGCAACAAGACTAGACAAAGTTGAATGCAACTTTTTTGTCAAATTAACAGGGGATCGAATTCCAGCTTGTATGTCTAACCATTTTATAAGCCCCGAAAACTCTTCTTCTCTAAGCGATAGAAAGGACTGAACATTTTTGGCACTTAGAAAATTCACTACACAAGTTTTCTTCATCTCGGAGTTGAAGGTGCATTAAGGGTCCATATTTTTTGCCTAATTGGGTCATGACCCGGTGGTTAACAGGCCGCCGGCTGCTAATTGGTGCATGTTTCCGTTCGTAGCTTCCATGGCCCAGCAGGGAGCCTAATTGGAGCTATAGATTTTTTGGTGTTGTATCTAATAATAGTAATTCCTAGTTTGATAAATACAAGAACAAGTAATGCAAAAGCAAATAGAATTTGGAAGGACTGAGAAAATTGATTAGTCTCCATTTGTAAAGAAGAGGATGATCGAAAGTTTAGCTTGGATTAATGGTTTTTCTTGAAAGTTTAGTGCCACATTAGCTTTCGTAGATGAATGACAGGACATCTATATCTTATCTTAGAGTATATATATAAAAGCAGGACAAAGCCCGTTGACGTGGTATTCTCTAAAGCAAATATTAGTATTTATCTTTTTTAATAGGATTTTGCATTTTTTCAATTTTAAAACAATAAAAACAGTGTTCCATCTGGAAAAAAACCACACTAAACGCTGTTTTCCCCTTCCAAACATTGTGGATCAGTGCCACCTCCTTTAAAGTCTCTTAATTGCGCCTGCCCTTCGTAAACACACTAACAGTCATGACTTTTCAAATTCTGTTAATTACTCTTACCACTATCTATCTAACTTTCCCCCCATCTATTCCCAAAAATAAGTAACGGGTACAACTACTAAGCCAATATTCATGAAACGATGCCCAAAACGTTTCAAATTTATGTAGAACAAATAGCACCGTATGAAACTAGGGAGTTGCTAAATTGCCACACCAATTTGACCAAAATTTGGCCACACTTATGTAAAAATCATCATAACCTCTATTATACAATTTTAAATTAAGATAAACCTTGAGAAGAAAAGATAGAAATGACATTAAGTAAGCATAAATTATTAAATTTGACCTAAATAATCATATGAATTTATCCCATTTGGGCCATTGTGGCCAAAATAGTGTGGCCAAAAGACCTTTTTCATGAAACTAAAGTATTAAAACACCATACATCTTAGTCAAACTCCATAATACATTCGCTCTTCTAACTGCTCCATTGCATAAATACGGCAATATGTATGTATATGGATAAAGCTCATCCACAATTGGAGGCTTGGCGATTCTACCAGTGATAAAAATTTCAACAGTGGGAAAAGAGACGAGAAATGAAATTGAATTTAGTCTCTGTTTTTGAGTTTCAAATAACGAAGTGGTTGACGGCAGTGGTGCGTACACAATTTTTTTGTAAACGATGTCGATATTTGATGAAGTTAACAAATATATCACTTCCGTAGTTATAACTGTATCTTGGTCCCTTGGTTTATTCTTATTTTGGACGTAATGGCTGGCAAAATCTTCTATCAAGTGAGTTCATCATTTGCTAATAAATATATTTGTAATGCACATTGTTTACGACGAAGTCGTTTCTAACGTGCACAACTGCACCAGGTTGATGTTTTCTATCTTATTATCGTCATCTTTTCATTTCTTGAAAGAAATAAAATACTGAAAATTTCCGCATAAATTTGGTGCATCTTCACGCATCCAATATATTTAGGTAATAAATTTCAAATAAAAAAAATTATCCAGTGAGATTAAGAAAGAAGAGTCAAATTGATCAATTTCATGAATTTCCCCTTTCGTTATTATATAAGAATTATCTTTTAAGTTCTCAAAAAAAATAAAAAATGAAGCAGTCATGGTTACAAAAAGATGAAAGTTAAAAATCCGAGTTTTGTATTATCAAGTACGTAAACCTGCAATTTCACGTTGTAGTCACTCATATTTCATTTTCATGTTTTATATAAAAATATAATTTGCTAACTAATTAACCATTTTCTGGAGTTGTAAATTAAATATACCTTTCATAATAATAGTTTTCCCCCAACGTAGTCCCCCTATTTTTATAGTACGTTATATTTGTCATTGACAACTTATATAAAACTATTAACATTTCGTAAGGTTATATTTTTCATTATCCACTTATTCATTTTCGTATTCTAAAAATTTAACTATTAAATTTCTAGATATTTAAAACTGTAATTAAATTAGCTTTATAAATACATTTATTTTTAATACATTAGGGAATGCACTGGCTTACTTGCTAAGTGTGAACCATTTTACATAATTATTTGAATGACATATCTTCTCCTTTATTCATTATCCTTAGCCACTTCTATTCATTCGTCCATGGAATGAGAGGTCTGATAGTTAAATATAACTTCGGTCTTCTTTATAGGAATTAAGGAAATTTTATTATTTGTAGCTTTCAAATATTACGAAGTTGAACTTTGGTACTTTTGCTTAGAATTCTTGAGATGCAATATGCACAAAAATCGCCAAAGAGCTATTATAGAGTATACAACAGATCACACATGGATTCTAATTAAGTTTATATTGCGTTTTCGGGATTACTCTTTAGCAATTTTTGTTGTATATGCACTATCTCAGAAATTATGAGTTTACATATTGTATTGTTCTTCAAGTTAGGTTGATATATTTGATTGTTCATCAATTTATATCAAGAGAAAAAAGAAAGTGTTACTGTCCACTTCATGTTATAGACCTCTTTTTAATAAAAAATAGTAATAAATTAATTAACAATACACTTTAATTTTCTTTATAAACCGCGCAAAGCGCGGGCAAATTATCTAATCTATATATAATATAAAGCTAGGTATAGACAAGCTTTTATATAAAATTTCAGTTATAAAATCAATTCTCACCCTTTACAATAAAGGACTTTTTTTTAAATGAAAAAAATCTTTCAGTTACAACTTTATGCATGGATTAGTTAATTATAGAAGTTGAAAGAATTTCTGCATCAATTAGGAATTTGATAGGTTTCTTCATCATTAAATTATGAACACCATTATATAAACAGATATACAATATGAATTCACCATTTGCCTTGGTAAAAGAATCTATGCATGTGGATATGCACAAATAGGTAAAATACAAAGAGTGAGGTCAGGGACCAAGGCCATTTTCTACTTTCAAAGCATCAATATTACTTTTATCTTGTGTTCCTATTAAATCAACCAACACACTATATTATATGAATAACTCTTCCTTCATTCTTCAAGACACCAAACAACAGTCATATAGACATAACAAAAGGAGATCCCAAGCTTCTGTCAAGCGTTTAAAAACTCATTGATAAGTAGGGTGAAGCAAGAAGAAGAAAGGAAGTAGGAATTAGAAGTACCTTTGCAAAAGTTTTGGCCTGCAGCTACAACCAATTTGATGCATTTTCCAATATACACTCATGTATGAATGTAATTATTTTTCCTTCTGTCATGTCTGCCTCTGTTTTTTTTTTTTCTTTTCTTCCTTTGAGGCACTTTGAATTTATAGGAGAAAATAGTAGTGTTTTAGGGGAAAACTGATTTTTCGGGAATTTGCATAAAATTAGCAGATAATGACATACTTATGGGGAAACAAAAGGAAAAGGAAAATGAAAACAAACAAAGGGGAATAAGGGGGAAAAAAAAAAAAAAAGGAAAGATCCTATACAATATGATTGAAAATAGAGTTTAATTAGCAAATAATGATTCATTTAGTTCGTTCCATATATAGTGTTAGTTTATTCCATATATAGTCTCTTTAAATTTATAGAGAATATTGATGTGTTGTTCTAATGGTAGGGAATATTATTTAAGGGAAAATTAAAAAAAAACTGAGATATTCTTAAAATGTAATGAGGAGAATAAAGGGGGGGGGGGGGGGGGGGGGGGGGGAGTTGTCTTCTGATTTAAGAGGAAGTTTTGGGTAAGAAATTAGGAAGATGCCAACGGTATTGATTGAAATGGAAAAGAGACGTATAAAGAAAAAAATGAGAAAAGTATCATTTCCTTTTGGATTTCTATTTTACTACGTTTAGGTCATTCTATTTTTTTTTTTGGGTTGCTTAGGATTATATATATACAAAATTCATATAGAAGCTATACTCTCATTTCCTTTTGGATTTCTATTTTACTACGTTTAGATCATTCTATTTTTTTTTTTTTTGGTTGCTTAGGATTATATATATACAAAATTCATATAGAAGTATTAGTATAGACTGAAATTCCTAAAAATCATCTTCGCAAAACTGTGTACTATGTATTACTCTATTATAAAGCAAAGAATTGTAAATGAAAATATTTATGTTTGCACTTTTGGATGCATATATGTGAAAATTATCACTTATCTATCCGATAAAATTACGAAAGAATTTATTTTGTTGATATTATTTAGTAAATTCATTGATGCTTTACGCAACCACGCAAAGCGAGGTTAAAATTACTGTCGTAATCGGAAAAATTTATATTTGTAATTTTGGATGCATATATGTGAAAAATTATCATTTATATCTCGAATAAATTTATGAAAGAATATATTTTTTTGATATTATTTCGTAAACTCACTGATGCTTGCACGACCGTGCGAAGCGCGGTTAAATTTACTAGTTACTTTACTACTATATATAAGGGAGGATTTCAAATTTTTGTTGCTACACATGGCTTTATTTTGTTTTTTTTCCTTGCATATTAATCATTTTTTGAACTCATTCTTTATCATTCTTTATCTTAAGTCAATTTTTGTGTGGGCCTATATAATTGGTGTATATTGAATTGTAGTACAATAACATTGTGAATCTTTTCTTGTTCTTTATTAATAATTTTTATTTATACCCAATTTCCCATAATTTAGATAAGAGAACTTTTACATAACCCAAAAATCATATTAAGTAGGTACTATTTAATTAAGGTAATTTAGTGAAATGCTTCTTACTTTCTAGCGTAATTTAAAAACATCATATCATATGAACTGAAAGGATTATTAAATTACCCTTTACATTATTTGTTATTATACATATTAGCAAATTTTAGGGAATTATGAAGCCACATTATCGTTTTGAACTGGAGCATTTATTAGATCTTACTAATTACTCTTGCCCCCGTGTTAATTTATGTGACATTTTTCAGCTTCCCATTATCAAATTATGAAGCTAAATTGAATTAGATCAATCTAATATTTTAAATTAAAATACAAAAAGTACCATAAACTCCAATTTTAACTTTGAGCTTAGAATTAATATTTTGAAGCACAAACTATATACCAAGAACTAAATTGATTCTTGGGGTTCATTTAGTAAAACTATTTTTTCCCCTTAATTTCATCTTAAACTAAGATTAAATCACCACATTTAGCTAGCATCAACTACTGTTACATGTAATATTATGAGTGAAATTAAAACTTAATAAATACCAAAAGATCTACTTCTATCTATAAATACAAAAATTATATGCTCACAGATTCATAAAAATGTCAATATTTTTCAATTAATGATTTTCACCGAGTTGTAATTACTTTACATAATTTGATAATTTTTCCGCCAAACTTGCTTTCTCATTATAAATAATTTTTGTTTTAAAATTATCTAATAAGTTGACTGAAAACATTAATAATAATGAACTTATGACAATACATATTTAACGTGCCACTGAATTGTTAATTATGCGGTAAGAAAATAGGTAATAGATTATACTTTTTTAATTAAAATATTATTACATTTATATGTTGAGTTTGGGCCCGGGCTTAACACGGATCTCAGGTAACTATTTATAATTTATAAACAACAAAAGTCTCCGAATTTTTAACTTACAAGCTGTCTAGTTAGAATTTTGCTTTTTTTTTTTTTTTTTGCCCCCCTTTCCTTTAGGCATTTGGTACACAAAATTTACATTAAATAGCGTTCAAATGTAACTTTTCAGCCATTAGCCATATTGTCAATGAACTTTCAAATTTTATGTAAAATTCCATGTATGGTATTTGTAACTCTATAATAATGACCATTTTTCAATTACATAAACGAAAAGTGGTTATTTGTGATTTTTTTTAGAATTTACTATTCTAACTAATTCAGATTTGCACCGTATAGACCTATTAAGAGGGTAAAACACAACATATCGTTTCTATTTTTTAAGACTTGAGTCTGAAATTCTGATAAAGATAACAAAAAATTGACTATTACATCACACTCATCGGTAGGGTTGTACAAAGAAAACCGACAAATCGCACCAAACCGATAATTCAAATCAAATCAAGAAAAAACCCCGACCAATGGTTTGATTTGACTTGGCTTGGTGTTTTAAAAAAAAAAGGCCCGATCATAATTGGTTTGATTTTAACTAAAAAATGTCAACCGAACCAAACCAACCCGACAATACATATATACAATTTTCTAAAAATATTTTATACATAAAAATATTTATTTGTAATACAATTTATAAATATTTCTTAAACTTTTGCAATTTTTGTCTTTTACATATTATTTCAAGTTTGGACTTCGAATTTTGAATGGTCCAATAAGTTTTATAATCCATAAATGTTGGCAGCTCAAATAAAGTTCAAATTAAAACCAAATCAGTATTAATGCTAACGAAAGGAATTCAATTCTATCACTAGGAATGACAATAATGTTGGATATGTATTCTTTAGTTTTGCATTGATTTAGACAGTGAAAATACATATCTTAATTATATTTTATTTTTGTCATGTATATAATACTTATTAGTCATACTTATTATAGCACGACTTAGTGCTTTTAGATTATGATCATTTTCATTATGGCTTATTAATTAGCAATAATTATTTTATGCAATTTCATTATCTTTTTTATTGAATATTTTATTACAATGTCATCACTCATCTCACATTTGTGTTATTTCATAAGAGAGGCCTTAATTATATAGTTGTATCTTACTTTGACAAAAGAAATGTTTGAAGTAAAAGTTATATATTTTATATGAAGGCTTTTTCGAAGCAACCTGAGAAAATCGGAAAAAGAAAAACGAGAAAACCCGAGGTAAAAAAAATTGACTTATATTGATTTGGTTTGGTTTATAAATTTTAAAACCCGACACAATTGGTTTAGTTTGGTATTTGAAAAATTCGAACCAATCCGATCCATATACACCCCTACTCATCAGTGATTCGTGTTTTTTGAATATATTGATCACTATTCCAACAGTTTATTAAGTCATTTTTTCTTCTTCTTCTTCTTCTTCTTCTTTTCCTTTTGTTTTCACATCTGCAATTAAATATCCTTATTGTCGTGAGGTCTTGTTAGAAAAAGTCCATTCAAAAGAACACTAGAAAAGTTTGAAAAACTTTCACTACTAAATTTGACATTCATGTTCTACGGCTTCTATAATTAGAACATTGACCAAACAAAACAATAATGATTCAGTCCACCACTGAAAAATGACAAGCTATCGTATTTGACCAAGAATATGCAATAGGCAATATGAAACAACAGACGGGAAATGCTCAAAACTATCCTTAAAGTATGAAAAAAATTATAATATTTGCCTTTATTAATAGTTTGAATCCCATCATGCCCTTGTCACTACTTAATTGGGTTAAAAATGCCTTTATTTCACACGAAATTTAACGGGGCATAGTTAAAAGACTAATAAGAACATATTTTATTTTTATGTTTTAAAATTTTTTTTTTAAAAAGACAAAAATTAGTAAGAAAATCATTTACCTTTCAAAAAAATATCTAACAAGAAATCTTTCCTTCCTACGGAACACACCCTTAATACTAGGGTGACAAATGGGTGAGTTGGGCTGAAATTGACCCAATTAAAATGGGCTAAGGTAATAAATGGGTTGGGCTAACATTGGCCTAAAAATTACTTGGGCTTAAATGGCCTGGGTCATGACCCGCCTAACTTGATCCAGTTTTTTTGAAGGGTCCATTTTCTAGACCTGAAACATATTTTCGCGGATTTTTCGTGGAAAATATTTTTGAGGAAAACATTTTGCGTGTAAAATATTTTTGAGAAAAATATTTTTGTGAAAAATATTTTCCTTCGTATCAAACACACTACAAACTTATAAGATATAGGATCCAAGAAAAGTGAATACATAGAAAAAAAAATAAAGTAAATCTCAAGCAACAAACCCAAATTTAAGTAAATCTTAAAAATGGGCTAGAATTGGACTAATATTGGGCTAAGTTGTAGATCACTTTAAAATCACTTATGTTGCATAGAATTTCCTTATTTGGCTAAAAAAAATGGCGTTCAAGACAAAAAGGAACTTCCAAATTTGTTCATGAAAATACACCGTTAGAATAAAAATCAATTGCGTCTAAAAAAGAGATAAAATAAGATATACTTGGGATTCCCTTATTTTGGCCAAAAGTAATAAAGTTTCAGGTCAATTCCTATCCTACATATTTGACCAAAAAGAAGAAATAAATCGTTACTGCATCTAAAAGAATATAAGTTCAGGTAAAATATGTGTGATATTTAAGAAAAAAGTAAGAAGAGATACGCAATTGAAATAAATAAAATATTATATCACGAATATGCAATAATTAACGATCGAAAATTACATCACTTGAAAGTTGATTTTCTTTTATTTTTCTTTATTTTTACAGGCCTAGAAAGAAAGTCTATCCACTTTGCTATATCAACATCAAGGAGTGAAGACTATTAAATTGTCAAATTTAAAGGAATAATTAGAACAAAAATAACACTAGTATGCTACGAATAAACGATGCCACTATGCCAGAAGGGTCCCGATACTTATAGAAATAAAGCACCAAGCGCTAGCTTGTGGTGTCTCAGTATAATCTATGTATGTAATTCTATTGTTGCTTATTTTTGCACTGATCGAAGTGAACTTTATTCGAAACGATGTGTTGTTGTTCAAACTAACACAAGAATCGAATGCACTATGCATACACTAAAGAATGATCACAAGCCATGTATATTGGTCCTATAGTCAACTTCACAGTCATCGGTATATAGATTAAAAATTCCATTTATCTTTAGCTTTGTCAATTTATGTTGTTGGGATTTTTCAAAATCCTTGTTGCATCCATGTCGATCCTACATGATTTGGGTGTGGGTGTGAGATCCACATATACCGGATTTGTTCAATTGATTTGAATTTCGTCTTATATCATATATATTCAGATAAAGTACTAAACACACTTTGCTATTATATGAGATAACTATAGAACATTAATTAGTAATTGATCCATATGTGTCTCCAAAATCCAAACTTCCAACACAGAGGATATTAATTATTTCAGAACTATATCCAAACACGTAAATTGATCTAATAAACTAAGAACATATATTTTTAAGTGGCAATCCAAACACCTTGTTAAAGCTTTGATAGTTGCTTGACATTTGAAGTCAGCTTGTACATAACATCTTCAAATCTTTCCATAGCTTTTGGAGGCAAGCTTATTGTTGTTAGAATGCCTTTCTGCCCCTTGTAATTTTTAAAAGCCACAAAGAAACTAAAACAAGAATCAACCTTAGCAGCCCCACCATACTTTGGTTCTCCCCATCCAAAATCAACCTTATCAAATCCTACATAAGCAGTGTTTGAAATAGCAAAATTCCATGATTGTGTTATGCCAGGTCTCCCTTTAATTACCATAAAATCTACCATAGATCTAAAATACTCTTCATTCACTTGATTCTTGGCTTTCTTGATTAACTCAAGTGCATAAGTCAGCGGATATGTACTTAAAAGTCCTGCTTTTGACACTGCTGCTGGAAAAGCAAACGCGTTGCCATAATATCCGTGCGGTATTTTCAAATGTTCAAACCTCCCATGGGCTGTAACAAAATATGTCAGCCGCACAATTTCTTCAGGATTTAAATTGAGTGAAATTGTTCGATGTCTCCATAAAAACGAGGTTAATAACTCAAATCGTCCACTTGAACGATGAACTGGTGAAACTTGATTACGGATAGCTTCTATCTCCTCTTCACCAAAGAAAAATGAACGTTGAATCAATTCTTTTTCCAATTTTAACCATGCATTTGTTGATTCAATTTCTTCCTCAAATTCGTGATGCTTGCATGTAATGCGTGGTGATGGCCTCGCATTTAGGGTATCCCTTTGCCAGACGGGTATGATGGAAGGAGCAGAGGCTTTGAATTTCACAAAATCAGTTACTGCATTTAGGAATAAAACTAAGCCAAAGGCATCAACCATTGTATGATTAACTCTTACTGCTACTGCAAATCCACCACAAGTAAAACGGGTAACCTATAGGAATAAAGACATT
Source organism: Lycium barbarum (assembly GCF_019175385.1). NCBI lineage: Eukaryota > Viridiplantae > Streptophyta > Magnoliopsida > Solanales > Solanaceae > Lycium > Lycium barbarum. The sequence goes on from NW_026843499.1 coordinate 25,236, forward strand.
CATATTAGAAGTGGAGGAAACTGACAAATCTCTGCTACTTCAATGAAAATTAAGTTTCGTGTGTGTTCTTATAATTTGTTGAATGAGTTTATTCTTCCTACAGTACGTCACGGTTTAAATGATAGAACCCAACCAACAGAACTATGTTAAGCTGCTCTATCATGTACATGCTCAGCAATTACCAATTAACATAAAATCCAACGAGTAGATTTTAATTCTTTATCGGTATGGTATAACTAGTTATGAATTTTGTCTTTTCAATAATTAATTAATGAAATATGAAAATCAATTGAGATTTTAAATTTAACAAGTATTTTGTTTTTGTTTATAACATAAAAAGTACAGAAAAAATAATTTGTTGCGTACTTTTATTTAAAACAGTTAAATGAGATCTAAACATCAAATGTTAGTATATATACATACCAGTGGCGGATCTAGCATGCTAGGTCGGGGTTCCATTGAACCCCCAACTTTCGACGCGGAGCATAAATTTATGCATAAAAATTTATTAAAACTGCAATAAATAGTAGACATGAACTCATAACTTTTAAAAACGACGGGTTTACACTAAGAATCTTAAGGTTGAACCCATAGAGTTTAAATTTTGGATCCGCCTCTGATACATACATAACAACACCTCACTATAACAACCATGAAATTTTCAGACAAACGTTGTCATTATAGAGAGGTTTGACTATAATTTTTGAATATCTACTTTTTGTTCTTAAAATATTGAGTTGACATAATCAATTTAGCATAAAAGATTAGTTAAATTGACTCTTGAAAAACAAAAACTGCCACGTAAATTAGAACGGAGTAGTATGCTTTAAGTTCGCGATCCATGACAGCATATGCAAACTATTTATCTGAAGAATGTTATATCTGTTTTTTTTTTACAACCGTGCAACTTTGTATTTTCGTTTTTTTTACGATCGTGCAACTCACAATGTCTCAAAAGGCACATATCCAGAATAATAAAATATTGGGATAAGTTGGCTAAACACGATATTTTACGCTAGGATGAACCGCCCAAAAATATGCAAAACAAAAGGAAACAGTTATAGCAAGTAAATTGTGTGGCATGTAGATGTAGTGATACAAGCATTTAGTCTCTCTCTCTTTTTTTTTCCTTTTCTCGATGTACATTTTTCCAATTCTCCGTCTTTATTCAAATTACTTTTAAATAGGACTCTCAAAAAGTGATATCGTAAAGAGTTAACTGAAAAAGTTTAACTTTTCTTGAATTGGTACAAGGTTCTATGAATTGATAGAAGTAGTAACAAGATTAATCCAACGAATACAAGTAAAATAATTAAAGAACACTAAGTATAATTTACCCAAAATAATACCTCCCGGCTGATTTACGTAAATATCCCCTTTTTAGATCATCATTCAAATTTTATTTCTATTTTAAAAATTATGCAAATATAGCCATTGAGAAATTATCCATCCGAACAATGTTAGACTCGAGTCGAACGTTTGCTCATAAATTGCTCAACCTTATAGAAAAATCGTCTAATGTTTTCAACAACCTACAAACTTTTAGACAACAGTATAACATTGTTTTATAAGATTTTCAGTTTGTTCAAAAGGGATTTTTCGTTTACAAGGTCTATAAGGGGGCAACCGACAAAACTTTTGGATACTTCCTATTGTTCCAGTTTATGTGATTATACTTTACTTTTTAGTCTATTCTAGAAAAAATGATACTTCTAAATTTGAAAACGATTACTTTTTTGAGATGTTTAAGGTCACAAGTTACAAAAAAAATGTAGTCAGAGATACGTTATGACATGTTTAAGACCACAAATTTTAAAAATCTTCATTTTTTCCCTTAAACTCAAACTCCGTGAAAACTAACGATTTAGACTAGGTCGCATAAATTAAAAGGGATGTAGTAATTAAATTAAAAGATGAATAATACTGTTGCAAAGGAGTGTATGATAATATACCTGAATCAACATAAGAGGGCAATCAGTGATCCCATCAGAACCTGGTACATTGTACAGCAGATCCTCCAAGAATGGACATGGAGGTTTTATGGATTCCCCTAACATATCAAGCTCCACATCTGCATAGGCTTCTGTAAACAATATTCCTTCACCATTGCAATTCACCATGTGCTTCCCCTTAGGCCCTAAGATGAGCCTACCAGCTAATGGATAGTAAAATACTAGTGCTTTTGATAATCCATCTTTAATCACCTTAGCAGGATCTATCCCTTCCATTGAAGGGTTGTGTTCGTAAAAAAATAAATTAGATATGTGAAAACGCAGACCTTCTCGATCGTCTATGTCTGAGAGATGTTTTATTTCACGAGGAGTAGCTGTTGCTGGAATGATTAATTCAGATTCACGCCGTATCACTGAGAGTTGTGAAGGGGAAAGTTGTTCCATTCCTCAAGGCGAAAAGGGAAATGATTGTATTGGATTATTTAGTATGCTACTTTAAGCAAGTAGCTATTTATTGTTCAGAAGTCAACTCTATTAGTAATTCTTTTGTGAGTCATTTTAGGACTTAGCTGTCCTAAAGGACCAATTAGTTAGGATTTTGGACAAACGATGTGCGTGCACATTACGCCTAAATAAGTGGCATTTATTGTCATAACCTGTGGTTAAAGAAACTTAACCCGTGACCATAGGGCTAAAGTTTCAGCTCTTAAAAGAGAAGCATGGAGCAGAATGTTTATTTAATATGTCCAATAGTGTTTTAAAAGGCAGTTTTGGGACTCGCCTTGTCCCGGGGCGGGACACTAGAAAAATCAACGCTCGGTGCTCGCTTTACGGTTCTTATATAATTATAGGTCAAATTCCTTAGTTAACATTGTTGATCCTCATAATGCTTTAATAATGAATGATTTCTAATAGTTTTTTCATCTATAAAAATAAGAAGATTGAAACTATCTCAAATAAGAAGCTTTAGTATTGTATATTTACTATTTGAGAACACCGTGAGAGTGAATATCACCTAACATTTCTTTTAAAAATACATAATCAAATTTTACATGTTCACTTATCATCGGTCGTCATGGCTTTTTCCTATGCCTCAAAATTATCATATTTTATTATTAAATTATTTGAATGTAATTTTGTTTCGTGAAGGAGTAATGTTTTAATTATAATACTAATAAAGTGTATTGATTATTTTCTTTTAGGGAGGTAAATTGCATAGCATGGAAGTAATATATTTAAGAAATTGTGATTCTTTTTTTGTTTGAAAGTTAAGATGTTAGAGTTAATTTGCATCTCATAATAGCTTTTACATCATTGCATTATTTTTACTTGTAATATTATGTTAGAAGTTTTATTTTCTATGAGTTATTTTAATCATGTTTTTAGTTTTTTAAAACTATTAATGTATTTTTTTTTTTATAAATTTGTGTTATTATACTATTTTACTACATTATAAATTAAAATCTTAAAGATCCATGGGGCTTACGCCCCATGCCTCGAGGCTTACGTCTCCCCCCGTGTTAAGTAAGACGTTCTACCTGTCACGCCCCGAACCATGGCCTGGACGTAACACGACACTCGGTGCCTGACTGCATGTGACCGAGCGAACCACATGGCTTGCTGAATCATCATGATACATAACATATGCGGAATATAACGTGAATGCATGATGAGCCTTTATAAAACATGTTAAGTCATAATACTTAATAAAATACTTGTTTAAACATGAGTGAGCCAAAATGGCTATACGACTCCAAATGTCTGACATGATATAACTGACTTGTCTAGTCTATGAAACATCTATCATGAGTCTGACTGGAAAACATACTTACTGGGACAAGGCCCCCAGCATACCTTTAGATGCATAATTAATCATAAAATAAACGTTGACTAAACCCCGAATGAGATGGGGCTCACCAATAAGCTGATACGAATGTTGTCCTACTGAGCAGATGTGTCGTCCTGTATATCAGTACCTGCATCGTGAAATGCAGGCCCCCGGGCAATAAAAGGGGACGTCAGCACATTGAATGTACTGGTATGTAAAGCAACCGAAAGAAACAACATGGGACATGAAATAACATGATAAGAACTGAAACTGAAAACCTGGACATGAACATGGGCATGAGTGCATATGTATATATATAACATAAGTAAAAACATGATAAGTAGGGAGAGCAATAACTTATAACCGATCCATGGTCTGGTGCTTGCGTCCCGCCAGCAGAACACTCAGTCCTTGCCAGGGAACATGAGATTTGATAAAATATGAAAGGATCCAATCATTATGAGAGATCGTCCGGAACATGGGTGGAGCGATCCTCATCCTACGGTGGCTACGTAGTTTCAGGCTATCTGAAACCCTCCTCGGTAATTAATGCAACTCCCAAAACATGAACATGAAAAATAGTGGCACTTGCTGCCCATGGTATATCATGAATCATAACTTGCTTGTACATAGTGTTCATGAATCATAACTTGCTTGTACATGGTTTTCATGAATCATAACTTGCTTGTACATAGTTTTCATGAATCATAACTTGCTTGTATAGTTTCATAAGATAACTTGTCATAGTCTTGCAAAACATGTTTTTCGTTCATGAGTAATAACAATAGTTCGAAATCATATATATATACTTGTCTTGAAAACATGCTTGTAACTTGCTGGATGAAATCATAAAGTTTCATATAAACATAATGAGAACACATGAGGAAGAATTCATGATTCATGGATTAAGCTAGGATTTCCTAATAACCGTAATGGAAGATTAGGAATGCAATAACGAATATAGATACAAAATTCATGCACATAAATACATAATTACGGGCTACCAATATGTTGGGTTTAATGCCCTAGGATTTGAACTTCATGGATTTTACGAAACGGATCATGGGGAAAAACATAGAGATTCCCACATGTGGATGAAAGTTATACATACCTTAACTTCCTGCTTTTGAGTGTATCACAATTTCCTTCAATCCCTTCAACTTTAATCTATAGCAATACAGGTCATAGGGACTCTATATTAGCAACAATATTCATGTTTTGTTCATCTAAGCATTTTATCAAACACTTGGTGGGCATGAAGCTCCACAACCTTCATTAATGGTGTTTTCTTCCCCCAATCCCCATTCTATTACTTCTAGCTGATTCTACAATCTCAATTAGATGTAATTGACATCATTCTTCATCACCCATATGAATACAACAATCCCAAGTCAACAATCCAAAAACCCTAGCATAGTTCATATAATTTTCTTTATCAAACCCATTTACTATTCTCCCAAGAACTTATCAACACTTTAATCATCAGGAAACATCATAAAACTTACCTTAGTTATTGTAGGAATAAGCCTTGAGTTGAAATGCTTCACTTGAACAAAACCCTAGTTCCACCTTCCATGGAATTTCTTGACTTGAATGGATTTGATGTGTTTCTCACACTTAGTTTTGGTGGATTGATGAAGTGGATCTTTTGTTTCACTTGGATTCTTGCATATGAAGTGTTTGGATGGCTCTAGAGAACCCTTGAGTCGTGTAGGAGAAATGGGAATGAAAACAAATGGGTTTGGGTCTCTTATTAACATCTTAAAATCTGACCCATCGGGCAATTCTACGCCCATTTTTACGTTCCGTATAATGGTTTTACGGACCGTATAACTCACCGTAAAACCATTCCAGTGATTTGGACATTCTGTGCTCATTTTACGGTGTGTTTTACGTCCCGTATAATGGTTTTACGGACCGTATAACTTACCGTAAAACCATTCCAGTGATTTGGACATTCTGTGCTCATTTTACGGTGGTCTGAGTCAATTTTACGGACCGTATAATTGTTTTACGGACCGTAAAATTGAACCGTAAAACTGACCAACGAAATATCATTCTCTGTGACCATTTGACGGACCGTATAAATATTTTACGGACCGTCAAAATGTTTTACGGACCGTCAAATGGTCCGTCAAAATTCTTCTGCTCGGACAGTCTGTCGTATAATGGGCATAACTCTTTGCACAGATGTCCGTTTGAGGCCCATAATATACCGTTGGAAAGCTATTTCAAAGGGCTACAACTTTCATCAAGAAAGTTTCCCCAAATTCCAAATTAATAATGGGGTTATGGTCGTTGTAAGTAAGGCCATCTATAAACTCACTTGCAAACATGCCCCGTAGAGTGGTTTTCAACTTTGTTTTGCCCAAAGACTCTTCTCAAGTTTTGATTGGGTTTCAAACACCATTTATACACTACTAAAATTGGGTTCATTATAACCCCATCTTATAATAAAAATCTTAACCCGAATGCACGAGGTGTTACACTACCTCACGCTCCCGCTTTTTAAAACACTGTGTCCAACATCCTAAAGTAGAGTATACTTTTGAAGAAAAAAAAAAGTCTAGCTCTATTTCAATGTGGTATACTTTTGGTAAAGTCAAAATTTGCGAATTTGGTATACTTTTGGTAAAGTCAAAATTTGCGAAAACTTTGAGCATTTCTGTCTTTTTCTTTATAACAGTAGAACTTTTTTCAGTAGCATATCCCAAACATATAGATTTGTGTTGGAACTGCTTCTGGTTTGCAAAATTACTCTCGTGTATAGAATCACTCAGTTCTATCAACTTCTGAGAAGAGATACTCCCTCCGGACCATAAGTCTCACTTTAGATAAGGAAGCCAAATAAGTCTCACTTTTTGATAGACCCTCGCTCAAGCTTAGTCCTAAAAAAAAAACTGCTATAATAAATACGAATAGTTTAGTAAATTTTATATTGTATTTATTGATTTCTTAATGACGTAATTTTTGCTAAGAGGATACTTATTTTGAGACAAAGAGAGTAGTAAAATAACTGAAGTATTCATCTCTCTTGAAAATAACCTTTTTGTTTACTAAAGCAACCACCAATTGCTATTGTTTTCCTCACACCAATGTGCAAATTGCAATCAAATAGTTTTTCCAATACCAAGAACTTTCAATACAAATAAAACTAATTATTTCAGAACTATAGTAAAATACACATCAATTTCAAAAGACAACAACGACAATAAACCCGGTCAGGACTGTCTCAACAAGATTGGAGGCTTAAAGTCTAATTTCAGAAAGAGCCCCTAATATTTATTTTATTTTTAAAAAGGAAAGATCGTGATATATATTTTTGCTTAAAGTCTACTTTACTAGCTTTTTTAGATGCGAAGTCATTAATTACTATTTTATAATCGTCAAGAACAAAGCAAAGCTGTTTAACATTTTTTTCAAATCAATCTATTCTAAAAAAAATATCAACTGACAATACAACTAATAAATCACGTGACAAAAAAAAAATTACATAAAAATTTAAAATTGTGTGCTCCACTCCATCTGTCTCAATTTATGTGACACAATTTGAATTTCGAGAGTCAAACTTTCTTATTTCTATCGTGAATTCAGACATACAATTTTTAAGTTTTTTGAAAAATAATTTACTAGTTAGAAACTACATAAAAATACTATAAGTCACAATAAATTTTTAAACAAATTAGCCATAAAACTTAATAAAAAGTGGTTCCCAAAGCCATTGCCTTAGCGGCTTTAGCCTTGAGCCGGGCCTGAACCCGGTATAAATCCACAAGTGAGGTTTGGGGAGGATAGAGTGAACACAACCTTATTCCTACCTTGTGAGGGTATGGAGACTGTTTTTGATAGACCCTCGGCGCTCAAGAGGAAATGACAATTTCAAAAAACAAAAAAACAATTTGGCAATCCAAGCACCACCTAAATCTTTGGCACTTTCCTGAGACCTTTGACGACATTTGAGGTCAACTTGTACATTGCTTCTGGAGGTAAGCTTATTGTTGTCAGGATGCCCTTCTGCCCGTTGTTACTTTTACAAGGCACATAGTAGGTAATAAAAGAAGGGTAAAGGTGCAAATATATTTCTCAACTTTGCGATTTAGAGCAGATATATTCCTCGTTATAAAAGTGGTGTAAATATACATCTGTCGTTATAAATGCTGCAAATATACCCTTTTTGCTGACGGATTTTTTTTTTTAAAAATCATTTAGTTTATTTCTTAATTAAAAAAATACCACATGGCTTTAAGTAGACATATTTTTCTAAGGGATAATGCCACATGATAACTTTTTTTTTGGTGGGTCGGGTCTGGTTCGTTTAAAAAAAATGGGTAGATTTTTTTTTTTAAAGCCACAGAGATATTTTTATAAACGAACAAGAACCGATCCACCAGAATTTGTTTTTACCATGTGGAGTTAGAAAAATATGTCTACTAAAAAAAATGAGTAGACCTTTTTTTTAAGGCCACATGGCATTTTTTTTTTAATTAAGAAATAAGTTAAATGATTTTTTTTAAAAAAATAAAACCCATTAGCGAAAATGATATACTTGAACTATTAATTTGTGTAAGGGCAGAGATATATTTGCACCATTTTATAACGGCAAGGACACTTTTTTAACGAAGGGTATATCTGATCTAAATCACAAAGTTGAGGGGTATATTTACACCTTTGCCCATAAAAGAATGAGCGTTAGCAACCCCACCATACTTGGGTTCTCCCCATCCAAAATCTTTATCAAAACCTACATTAAAAATGTTTGACATAACAAACTTCCAAGCTTGTATAAAATTAGGCCTCCCCTTAATCACATTAAGATCCGCCGGAGATCTAAAATACTCCTCGTTAACTTTATTCTTGGCTTTCTTGATTAATTCAAGAGCATACGTCAATGGATATGTGCTAATATGTCCGGCTTTCGATACTGCTCCTGGAATAGCAAATGCATTACCGTAATATCCAAGTGGTATTTTCAAATTTATAAGTCTCCAACGCGCTGTTACAATTGGTCCCATACACACAATTTCTTCAGAATTTAGATCGACTGCAATTGTTCGATTTTTCCACAAAAATGAGGTTAATAACTCAAATCTTCCGCTTGAATGATGGGTTGGTGAAACTTGATCGCGAATAGCTTCTATATCTTCTCTGCACCAAAGAAGAATGAGCGTTGGATCAACTCGTTTTCCATTCTGAACCATGCATCATTTGATTCAATTTCTTCATCATACTCGTGATGCTTGCACGTTATGCGTGGTGGCGTCCTCGCGCTTAGGAAATCCCTTTGCCAAACTGGTAGAATGGAAGGAGTAGAAGCTTTGGATTTCACTAAATCACTCACTGCATTTAAAAATAAAGCTAAGCCAAAAGCATCAACCATGGTATGATTTAACTCTTGCTGCTACGTTAAATCGTAAAATGGGTAACCTGTTCGAATAACACATATTCTTAATTATTAAAAGAGGATAAAACTGATAAACAAGGAATAATTAAGAGAACTTTGCTATACTCCATCTGGTTCAAAAAGAGTGTCTACTGAGTCATTTGCATACCTCTTAAGAAAAAATTAAGTCTTAGAAAAAAATTGGTGATTTGACTAAACTATGTACCCCTGATTACAGGTATTGCGATTTGATCACTTAACACTTAATAAGGATAAATATGAAAAAATAAAATTAATTCTTTCTTGATTTGAAAAGTAGACACTCTTTTTGAAAAGAAAAAAAGGCTCAGTGGATACTCTTTTTGAACTGGAGGGAGTACTAACGTGAGAGTATTTGGCAAAGAAGCCACTTCCTTAGTTTAAGTTGCAACATGACCACTCCTTTTCTTTTCCCTTTATCTTTTCATTTTAGGGTAAAGGGTAGTGGTTCCGAGGTCACTTTATAATTTTAAAAACTTTGTAGTTCACAACTTATACACTTAAGTCCCCTTTCACTTATATTAAAATATACAAAAGTCCCTTTCTCTCTCCTCAGTTCTTCCCAACTCTCGCTATAAAAAATTGAAGTGCACATTGGAATTCTCCCTCTCCCCCAGTCTTGGTAACGTTCTTGTCGTCTATTCCAGGTATCTTCTTTAATTTAGCAACTCCTCCAGAGCATTTAGAGCTCCATTTTGCCATGAAAGTTGTTATTATTTGACGAACTCGATAGAACCCTAGTGTTCATGAAGTTGAAATTTCTTTTTCAAAATTTTGGAAGTTTCGCCTGTTTTTTGCTAGAAATATGTGTTATTTCTACTTGTTTCGATCTTTGTTTTTCTGTTTTTGCAAACATATCATGGTCTATTAATAGACTTTTGGTTGATTATTCTTATTTTTTTGTCGGGGCTGATCAACGTCACTATATTGTTTGTATATAGATTATAAAATGGCTAGATGTAGAGGAAGAGGAGGGCACATAATTCTAACCCGTTCTAGGGCCACATCTGACGATAGAAAAAGAAAAGGTAAAGAAGTTAGCCGAGAAGGTAAAAAAAAAAACTGTACAACCTGAAAATGACGCGTACTTAGAGAAGAATAATGATGAGTATAGTGTCGAGGAAGGTGAAAGAGATGATCCCCATGTTTCTGAGGGGTCTGGTGGTGATGAAAATGATAATCCCTTGTCCTTGCCATATTGTGCAAAGATAATTGACGTCAATAAGTATGGTCTGATCAATTGGCTGGATGATTACAACTCGTTTCCAGCAAAAGTTTCGGTTAGGATTAGGCTGACATTGCTTGATGATTTAAAAAAAAAACCCTAAAAGATCATAAACTTAGGAAAATGTTCAGGCATTCCTGTTTTGGTCAGTTTAGAAAAATATTAGAACACTTCAATAGATTCAATGGAATGTTGGTGCATTCTATGGTTCTTCGTCATGTGGTTGAGAAGAAAAAGCGTGAGATGTGGTTCTTGGTGAATGACAAGCCTGTGTGTTTTGGCTTGAATGAGTTTGCTTTGATCACTGGTCTAAACTGTGCATCATATCCTAGCCCAACTAGAGAGGAAAGGGTACTTAAGAAAAGGGAAGGATTCTGTGCAAAAGTTTGTCGCAATAAAAAGATTTCTGCAGAAAAGCTATTGGCGGTGGTAAGAGGGCCTAGGTCGACCAAAGAGGAAAAGCTGAAATGTTGGCTTGTGTGGTTTGTGCACACAATATTGCTTGCCAAAGATGTGTCAAAAGCATGATGTGCAGAATAAGAAAACAACTTACTAGAAACACGAATCATGTATGCCAGAAACGGTATCCGGCCCCTTGCGGGACCCGGGGAACGTGGCGCCACCCTGCCTTTGGCGCCACACACATCATACTCCAGAAGGTTTGCTCCGTAATCTCCGTCACACATCATAATATCACATCATAAGATCAGAATATACTATACACATATATGGTTCGGCGAACCATGAACACATCATAACACCGTAACACATCATACTCCGGAATACATATATGGCACCCGGCCCTCAAGCGAGGGACCCGGCGAACCATGCGCACGACATATACCGGCCCGGGACTCCGCGAAAGAGATCATGACATATGCACGAGTAGAGTAGTGAGAAACTAAATGCACATAAATCAAGACTCGATAGATAAGTATACTTACCGACCCCTAAAGGCTCAGAAACAAGTTCCGGGTCAATCCGACTTAGTATAAGAAAGTTATGAGCGTTTGAAGTACAGAACGTTCTATAAGCGTTTCAGAAGCTATTTTTGGGAAATCAAAGCCATAATCATGTCAAGTATCTTTCGGATATCGTTATGGATATCCGAAATAGAACTTTTGGAACCACATGCACATATCAAAATATATCAAAGACTCGATGGAATAATCGAACGTGCTAGCATTTGAAAAATCAAAACTTTAGTCATATCAATTATCTTTCGAATGCCCTTTGGAAACACATCAACAAACTTCGGACATCATAGATATGCATCAAAACCATATGAAACAACTTATGGAAGTCAAGAATATTAGCCTTCCTAGTGGCTCTAAGAATAGGAAATTTCTTTGAAATCATACATATACGTCATTAGCTCGTTTCGTAAAGATCATGCCAAAAGAAAGAAAGGGTAAGCCTTACATACCTGCTCCACGTCCTATTGGCTACGTTTATTCGTCCAAGCTCGTTAGTCTACATTCAAGGAGATTTACATAATCATCAGACATATTGTCACACACTTGTCTTAATCTTTCAAGTAAATTCACTTATAATTTGCCGAAATTTCGGCATCATTTCCCCTGTAAATACACCATCCCCGAGAATCTAACTCGGCCAAATCAACAATCAACAATCCGAGAATTCAACTCGGCCAAATTATTAACAACATTACCAACAATCGTACTAACAACTTCAACAATCAATCCCAAAACATATTCTAACATCAACAATTCTTGTCACACAATTCACGGCATTTCATTTATCCAATTTAATCACATATATTCAAGCTAACACCAATGATCCCACATTCAAGTATTAATCCGAAATCTTTCTAATATGATTCAAGAATGCTTCTAACAATTCACATGATATTCCAACAACCCAATCAACATTTTTACTTTACCCGAAACCTTCCAAATGCGACACAACAACCACAATACATTCTCTTCTTCCAAATTCATGGACTATACCAACAATTCACACACTAACAACATTATTTTCCATAAGTGCAAGAACACTATATTCAATTCACATTAACTTCTAAAATAATTTTCCAACAATTACAACTTGAACTAGAATTATTAAACTTTCATTTCTCATCATAGATTCCATTACAACAACAACCAAAATACTAGATAAAATTAGCTCATCATCCCTACACACTACAACACATATACACGGCCACACACACTACACATACACGGCCACCACACAACTTCCATATTTTCACAAATTTCATTTCTACATACTACAACATACCTAAACCATTCATAACATATAAAAGAAGATTAATTCTTACCTTTTTCCCTTGATTTCCCTTTTGTCTAGAATTGTGAACTTGCAACAAAGAGAGGTTTTCTTGCTCCAACAATTATACCACGTTAAAGAGGACCTTTGAATTAGTAGGAATACTAGAAAAAAATATTTTTTTGATGGGGATTTTTGGACCTCAAAATTCGGCCACCATGGCCGAATGGTCTTCAATTTTTGTTCTTCAAGGTTCTCAAACTTTCTAAGTGTTAAAGATGAAGAATGTGATTAATTAGTCATCTAAGGTCCTCATATATAAGTCATCCATGTGTCCATGGCCCACATATGGCTTGGATCAATTAAAATTAGCCAAGCCATGGGTGAGAGCCCACATATGCCACACGACCAACATGGCCTTTTATTTCATGATTTATCAACTTTCTAAAATTAACTTTTAACCCCAAATTTTTCTAATATTCCATGCCCATAAATTCATAAGCAACTTATGCCTTTCTCAATAATTCCATACCAATAATATTCATAAACAACTTGTGTATTAGACAAGATCAAAATATAGTCTTGCCCTTAACTTCTCACAATTATCCTGGATTGTCCGAACGTACAAAATACAGGTTATAACAGGAACAACTTCACCAATGGGTTCTCACCAAGACTAAAAGCAAGTCTCAGATCACCCAAGTGATGAATACAGAGTTTATCCATGAGATATGGAATGAGATAAACAATAGAATTTTTGAGAAAGTTGAGAGTATAGAAAGTATTATCGCAAAAAAAAAACATGTATTTGTTGTGTAAGATCTTCCCTAGCTGGGAAAAGTTTGCTAGATAGGTGTCAGTTTTGAGATGAGTGTCATCGGAAGGTTGATGAGTCGTGAAATTACGCGATATTCGATGCTAATTCCTTAAGTTTTTGTGACTCTTTAAGCACTTTTGTTGTTACTTTTTGTGTGTTTTATGTTGTTTTGTAGGAAAAGATGCCCGGAGAGCATAACGGAGCAAAATGGATCAAAATGAACCAAAATGGAACAAAATAGAGCAAAACAAGCCAAAATAGAAGAAGCGTGACCTGCGAGTCGCAGGTCACACATGCGAGCCGCATGTTCTGCAGCAAGTTTGACTTTTTAACTTGGTTTTATATGATTTAGAAGTGATCGGAAGAAACCAAATGAAAATAAAGTCAAAAAGAGGCCAAATTGGACAGATTTGCAAAACTGTCAAAACTGGACAGTTTTGCAAAAAGGGACAGAACTGCAAAAAACGGGCAGAATTGCAAAAACTGAAAGTTGGGGCATATTTTGTCAATTTTTGGACTTGGAAAAATCTGGGCATAAAAGAGAAGCTTAGGGCAACATATCATTTTTATCTTTGGCAGTTTTTCATCAAGTTTGGAGACTAGTTTTTACACCACACTTTGGGGTTAAAGATTTGAAGATTTGGTTGAGTATTTCTTAAACCTTTAATTCATTTCTTCAATTCCTTGCTTTGTATTGTATATCTAAGTGTGTAGCTTTCTATCCCATAACTTGAATCTCGTTTATGAAAGTATTCTTGATTAAAGTTTGGTTTGAAACTCTTGTAATGCTTATGTATTGAATGATTCTTATTGCTATTGAAGTGGGTCTTTGTTGATTTAATTAATCTCGTTCTTGAATGTTTCCAAAGGGATTAGCTAATCCTAGGACTCACCCATTTACTTAGATTGAGCTTGGAAAAGGAAATCTAGGTTGGGAAAGATTAATTAACAAGAATTTGGGTCATTAAACTCATCTAATAACTTGAGCTCGGAAGAGGATAGTTACTTGAGGTTAAATTGATTGTGCCTAATATCACACTCTAAGGCTTGGAAAAACTTAGAGTGAAATTCATTGATTTGGTTGGAAGACTTTCAATGAGATTTTAGAAATCATTATCTATTAACATAAACCCGCTCTTAGTTGTAAAATCGTGAAATACATTGGATCGTTACTTGAGTGTAATCTCCTATTATCCAAACTTGTGGCCATTGATCATTTTACTCGCTTTCTAGGTTAGTTTACATTTCCGCATTAGTTATAATCTTTCTCAAAAACCTAAATATTATCCATCGTTTGGCTTTAGCGTAGTTGGTGAAAGTTCCTTACTTTCTTAATCGCCTAGCATATTGTTCCCTGTGGGATCGACCCCGACTCATAGTTGGGTAAATATATTGCATACGACCGTGTACACTTTCTCTTTGAGGAGTGTATTTTGGACGTTATCAAAGGTAAGACTTCTGTTTTGAGAGGACTAGCTATTTGAGTATGTACTAGCTTGAATTGTAATTATTTCCTTTGGTGGTTAATGAAATTCCGATAATTACCAAAAAAAGAAATTGAATTTTTTTGGTATGAAGTTAGAAAGTATGGACATCAATTCCAAAGCTGGGATTTCGAAAGATTAACTTTAGACAAAATTCTAAAATTTGGGACTGTCAAGGCAAACTTTGGATAAGCATATCTCGAAAAAGTCTGAAATTAGCATAATTCAGGTAGAACTCAAAAACACATATAACTCGAGAGTAAATATCTTTCTCATTCTTTTTAGTCTAGTGAAAGGTTAAACATACTTGGAGAATCAGATCTACAGTCTTGTATCATTCACATTGTTGAAGCTAAGACATTTGTTTTAATTTCTTGAATAATTCTAAAAAGTTTGTGAGTAGCGTCTGACATCGATTGTCTATGGAGATGGATCCAATTAAAGAGGAGAGGCTAAGAGCAGCTACTATTTCTATATCAGGAAACTACAGGATTAATATTATCCCAAATTAATCTATGATCACTAGACATATTCCATCTTTTCATTGATCTTTTGGCAAGATTGGATGAAATCATGAAAAATATAGTCACAGGGAGAGTTTGTATGTTATTTTCAAAATTAGATGTAATTCATATTAAAATTTGTGAAAACTCAATATGAGCGACAGTTTGAGAACAAAACAATGTCATGCGAATTGTAAGGAAATAGGGAAATGGGTCCAACCTGATTTCCCTAATCGGAAAAATTAAAAGAGAAAAAACAGGGGACTCGGTCTAATTTTGTTCTAAAAAATTGTCACTGATGGATTATGGCAGGTGACCTATTATTATAAAGATTATTTACACCATTGTATTAAATTGAATTACATTAACAGGTAAATCTTCATAGCAAATCAATCAATCAATCAATACATACTATAAAGGGAAAATGGTCAAAAATACCCATTTTTTAAACCCGCTCCATGATTTAAACCCGACTCAACTAAATAATAACCCATAAGATCCCCTTATTCCCCCAATTCCCTCAAACTTCAAACCTACGTATTGGGGGAATAAGGGGATCTTATGGGTTATAATTTAGTTGGACGGGTTTAAATGATGGAGCCGGTTTAAAATTTTATAATTTCGGATTATTTTGGGGGATAATTTCCATCAAGACAGGGGTATATTTGAAAACTATAAGGATGAGAGGGATATATTTGACCCAAAATAAGTTAAGAGGATATTTTTAGCCTTTTTTCAAAAGTAGAGGGGTATTTTTGACCCTTTTCCCTATTATAAAACTAGGGTGACACCTCTCTATGGCCTCTATTTCTATTTATCTTTTATCTTTTTTTTTTTTTTTTTTTTTGCTTTTGTCTCATTTTTTAAATGATTTATGTACTACGTTAAAAAAAAAAAATTACTCCTTTAAATGTCTTAATTGTCTATGCTAAATGTGTTACATTTATAAAAGAAACGCTTAGGTCATGCTAAATTACTTCAACATTGTATTTTTATCTCTTCTCTATAGCCAACAATTACATTTTTCTTTTATCTCTTTTTCGTATTTCTTTTGCATTTCTCTCCTTCAATTTACTGAACACAATGAAGTCAGATCCGTTTGCTAAGCCCAAATAGCCAATGGTCTGAAAAGTAATTGTGATCCATTTTCTAAAACCCCACGTAGCTATAGCAATTAAATATCATTTGCAGTATTCTTTCCTCTCTTTCATCTATTTATTGTTTTTCTCCTTTATTTGCTTTAAAATATTCACCTCCATAACTCATATCTAATTACCTAATTAATTTCTACTCTTAATCATATCCATAACTTTCATGGTTTCATATTCATAACCCCCAAACAATTAATTTAAAAATTTAAGATACCTTATGATGTTCCTTCATTTTTATCAATATAAATTCATCTCTTTTATTTCATGAGACTCCTACCCTAGGTTATCATTTACATTTCATATTTGAAGTAGTAATACTTTTATATCATTACAGTAGTATTGGATTCATGCTTTAGCTTGACTCAATGAAAAAGGCTCTTGAATGTTGATTAGTTGTGGGAGGAAGACGTGTCGAAAAGGGCTCGAAAAATTATGCATTGATTCTATATTTCCTTTTCCACTTATTTGTTATGATTAAAGTTCTAAGAAGGATGTGGTTGTTGTGTTTTTTTTTTCTCTATTTTTTTTTTCCGTGTTTTCTTTCTATGAGACATCTTTAAGTTTGGTTACCTATAAATTTTTGATTGTCACAAGTCTATATTTTCGTTTGGTCTCAAAAAGAACACTATGTGCATAAGTGGTAGAAATATGTAGACGGAGTCTCGCTGCTCAATCTAATTTTCTTTCTTTAATTTGACCTTTTTTTAAATATAAATTGCACATATGCTGTGAGATTTATATTTTTAAAGTATATTCGAAGTTATTAGCCTCAGTATATAATTGCTGAGGTTTGGCTTGCCAAGGCCAAACTTCAGTTGCGTAAACCAAAACTTTGTTTGCAGGAGCAACATGTCAAGGCTAAGAAAAAATATATATCATGCGAGTTTTTGTAACTTCAGATAAGTTTGTCGAAAGCCATATTCAAAGTGGCTAAAGATACAAAATCTTAGCCTCAATATATAATTGTTGAGGTTTGGCTACCAAAACTTTATTTGCAGAAGCAACATGTCAAGGTTAAGGAAAAATATATATCATACCAGTTTTTATAACTTCAAATAAATTTGTCGAAAGTTATATTTAAAGTGGCTAAACATACAAAATTTTATAAACTATGACCGTGGCTTAAATAAGAGTTCCAAAATTGATTATATGTGCACTTACCTGAATCCATTCGTTGAATTATTCATTCAAAATATGTAGAGCACTAAGGACTGAAAATGGGATGAATACAAAGAGAGCGTTCTATAGGATGTACTGATTTCTTCTAAGTCATTTTCTTATTGTTAATTTTTTTTTCCTTTGTTTAATGTTTATATTTTTTAAATAATATTCAAATATTAGAGGAAGATTAGTTCGTGAATTCAATGAGATCTTTAGACTTTCATGTTTGTAATTTTTTAGTATTTAATATTAGTACTCAAATATTAGAATTTATTTTCATAAATTTGATTTTTTAATAACCGCTCGAAGCGCGATCAAGTTTACTAGTATAAAGCTAGACATAAATAAGATGATGTAACACCTCTTTATGACCTCTATTCCTATTTATTTTTTTTCTCAATTTTTTGACATATTTTCCTTCTTTCCTTTCATTGATCACTCAATTTATATAGCTAAAAATATTTATTCCTCCCTTTTAAAAGTAACCGACTAGATCAGACGTGCCCTTTTCTTTCCTCAACATGGCTAGCTGGACATGTTTTAACATATTAATTATAATTTCAGTTACTAATTTTATGTCATGAGTTATATACTTCCCAATTAAACATTCAACATCATTATATACTTTGACAAACTATATGTATCGGAGTAGTGACTATGCATCAAAGCTAAGGTTTTTGGGATTTTGTAATCTCTTTTCTTTTATGGGTGATGCAATTTGTCCTTATGTCTAATGTCCCTTAGTATCCACATATAATCTTGGATGATTTAGTTTGGCTCCACGGGGAAGACAAATAATGAATCAATTGCTTTTCATGATTTGGAAAATCACTATTTCGATGGCAATTTGAAATTCCAAGAGTAAGTTTCTTGACTATATATAACATCCTTTATTAATTGATTGATATAAAGTTTTTTAGCTTCTGATGTCTTCAGGCGAAGTATTTGCGAAAGTAGAAGCAAGAGAAGGAAGCCAACATTTACATTGATGTTGCTTAGAAAATATGCATATAGCTTTTAATAGTTATGTGAATCAATTTTTGATAAGCCTAGGATAGACGTAAGAATGTAAAATTAATTTGTAGTTTTCATTATTCATTTTAATTTATACAGAGGTTGTTTATTGATATATCGAATTGCAATCCTCAAGTTCTTCATTTTCTTTTAACTGATTAAAGTTCTCAAACTTTCCAGATTATCATAAATCATCATTATTGTCATATTGGGATCGAGTCCTTCGAGCTTATTACTTGAATGCAGCAAGTTGGCTAGACTAAAAATAATTTGGTCAAGTTGTTTTCTTTTACTATCCATTTTTTCTCGAAAGAGAATTTATGTTCTTCTCTAGACCCTGATTCATTGTTTATTATTTTCGTCATTTATCAAGGGATAAATCTTTGGTGCATATAAAATGTGTCAAACATTTAGGCTCCTAAATGTAAGTTATTTAGCTTTTAAACTATGACACTGCTGCTTAGTGAAGTTCAGATGCAATTTTTTGGGTTTTATGTTCTATCCTTTAAGTCAATTAATATACAAGATATACATGTTTACAATATTATTTTTGTTTGCATATTCATAATTTCTTTCTTTTTCAACTAAATTTTAAAAAGGGATTAAATAGTTGTAAAATTTTCAGATTTCTTTACACCACACAAAGTGCGGGTAAATTTACTAGTATGATATGATAACTTGCAAATAAGGACAATAATAACCTGTTATAGTCGGTTAAAGTGAATTGATAGTATTAAAATTGTTTAAACAATCAATGCATATAACTTAAATCCATAATGTATCTCTATCTTCAATATGATAATTTAGAAAACAAAGTAACAACATGCAGTAATAAGTTAAATTGTCTCGATAATGTAAAAATTATTTACACCCATCTCTAAACAGTTATAGGTTTAGAGGCAATAGGAATGGCATACAAATCAAGTTTTCCTGTGACAGACAAACCAAAGGTCTCAGTCATATCCAAGTCTTGATGGCTCATCCCAATGGGAAGCTTCCAATCAAAATGGTAAAGAAGAAATGCTAAAGGTAGCTCAAGAGTTGCTAAACCAAATGACACGCCCCGGCATAATCTTCTTCCTGCACCAAATCGAATGGTCTCAGTCATATCCAAGTCTTGATGGCTCATCCCAATGGGAAGATTCCAATCAAAACGGTAAAGAAGAAATGCTAAAGGTAGCTCAAGAGTTGCTAAACCAAATGACACGCCCCGGCATAATCTTCTTCCTGCACCAAATCGAATGTACTCGAAATTATTTCCACTAAAATTAATTGAACTATCAAGAAATCTCTCCAGTTTAAAGCACTCTGGTTCCTCCCAATATCTGGGATCTCTTCCAATAGCGCAAGCATTCACAAACACTTGTGTTTGTGCTGGTATTTCATAGCCATTGATTTCACATTTTTCTCTGCTTATTCTTGGATGTAAGAAAGGGAGTGGTAGATGTAACCTTAGTGTCTCTTTGATAACTGATTTTAAGTACGTTAAGTTATCAAAGTATGTTTCATCCACATAGCCTTTTTCATTGAACACCCCTCTGACCTCTTCTTGGGCTTTCTCTACGATACTTGGGTTCTTTAGTAATTCTGCCATTGCCCAGTCAATGATTGTAGCTGTTGTTTCACTTCCAGCACCAAACATGTCCTAACAAGTAGCAACACATACAAAAGTAAGAAATTGCTCAAATTATATTAAATTTAACTTCTATACACCGATGCTATAAAACATTTTTAACACTATCAAGATCATCTAAAAGATAACTATAGGTAATTAATTGTCTACAGTTAGTAGAATGAGTTTAGGTTTAATATATCGTCAGTGTAAACAAATTGTTTACACTATCAAGTCATCCAAATGATATCTACAGGTAAGTAAGATATGTTACCTGGTACAACAGGTAAAGATGGCCTGATGATGTAAAAATTGTTTACACTGACGGCGGATATTACTTAAAATCTAATGGAATCAATAACTTTGAGAAAAAAGCTGACAACTTGATATAACATGTTAAATCACACTACAGTACAAAAAATCTTTAACTTACCAGGACAACTGCTTTAATATTGTCATGAATTATTTGATTTTTCTTCCTTCTGAAATCTTAAAAGGACATCCAATAAGTTCTGATCATTTGAGGCAACGACACCATTGCTTGCTGCTGCAATATGTTCAAGTATAAAATCCTCAAGTATTTTGTCTGCTTTTTGATGCAAACTTTGAAGTTTCTCCTGTATTCCACTAATTCCATGAAGCAACTTAAACGAAGGAAGAAAATTTAGCTACATTAAATCCTGCTGCCAATTTCCCACCTTCATCAATAAGTGAAATAAACATTTCTTGATCTTTAAATCTTTTACCAAACGCTGCTCTAGCAACAAGACTAGACAAAGTTGAATGCAACTTTTTTGTCAAATTAACAGGGGATCGAATTCCAGCTTGTATGTCTAACCATTTTATAAGCCCCGAAAACTCTTCTTCTCTAAGCGATAGAAAGGACTGAACATTTTTGGCACTTAGAAAATTCACTACACAAGTTTTCTTCATCTCGGAGTTGAAGGTGCATTAAGGGTCCATATTTTTTGCCTAATTGGGTCATGACCCGGTGGTTAACAGGCCGCCGGCTGCTAATTGGTGCATGTTTCCGTTCGTAGCTTCCATGGCCCAGCAGGGAGCCTAATTGGAGCTATAGATTTTTTGGTGTTGTATCTAATAATAGTAATTCCTAGTTTGATAAATACAAGAACAAGTAATGCAAAAGCAAATAGAATTTGGAAGGACTGAGAAAATTGATTAGTCTCCATTTGTAAAGAAGAGGATGATCGAAAGTTTAGCTTGGATTAATGGTTTTTCTTGAAAGTTTAGTGCCACATTAGCTTTCGTAGATGAATGACAGGACATCTATATCTTATCTTAGAGTATATATATAAAAGCAGGACAAAGCCCGTTGACGTGGTATTCTCTAAAGCAAATATTAGTATTTATCTTTTTTAATAGGATTTTGCATTTTTTCAATTTTAAAACAATAAAAACAGTGTTCCATCTGGAAAAAAACCACACTAAACGCTGTTTTCCCCTTCCAAACATTGTGGATCAGTGCCACCTCCTTTAAAGTCTCTTAATTGCGCCTGCCCTTCGTAAACACACTAACAGTCATGACTTTTCAAATTCTGTTAATTACTCTTACCACTATCTATCTAACTTTCCCCCCATCTATTCCCAAAAATAAGTAACGGGTACAACTACTAAGCCAATATTCATGAAACGATGCCCAAAACGTTTCAAATTTATGTAGAACAAATAGCACCGTATGAAACTAGGGAGTTGCTAAATTGCCACACCAATTTGACCAAAATTTGGCCACACTTATGTAAAAATCATCATAACCTCTATTATACAATTTTAAATTAAGATAAACCTTGAGAAGAAAAGATAGAAATGACATTAAGTAAGCATAAATTATTAAATTTGACCTAAATAATCATATGAATTTATCCCATTTGGGCCATTGTGGCCAAAATAGTGTGGCCAAAAGACCTTTTTCATGAAACTAAAGTATTAAAACACCATACATCTTAGTCAAACTCCATAATACATTTGCTCTTCTAACTGCTCCATTGCATAAATACGGCAATATGTATGTATATGGATAAAGCTCATCCACAATTGGAGGCTTGGCGATTCTACCAGTGATAAAAATTTCAACAGTGGGAAAAGAGACGAGAAATGAAATTGAATTTAGTCTCTGTTTTTGAGTTTCAAATAACGAAGTGGTTGACGGCAGTGGTGCGTACACAATTTTTTTGTAAACGATGTCGATATTTGATGAAGTTAACAAATATATCACTTCCGTAGTTATAACTGTATCTTGGTCCCTTGGTTTATTCTTATTTTGGACGTAATGGCTGGCAAAATCTTCTATCAAGTGAGTTCATCATTTGCTAATAAATATATTTGTAATGCACATTGTTTACGACGAAGTCGTTTCTAACGTGCACAACTGCACCAGGTTGATGTTTTCTATCTTATTATCGTCATCTTTTCATTTCTTGAAAGAAATAAAATACTGAAAATTTCCGCATAAATTTGGTGCATCTTCACGCATCCAATATATTTAGGTAATAAATTTCAAATAAAAAAAATTATCCAGTGAGATTAAGAAAGAAGAGTCAAATTGATCAATTTCATGAATTTCCCCTTTCGTTATTATATAAGAATTATCTTTTAAGTTCTCAAAAAAAATAAAAATGAAGCAGTCATGGTTACAAAAAGATGAAAGTTAAAAATCCGAGTTTTGTATTATCAAGTACGTAAACCTGCAATTTCACGTTGTAGTCACTCATATTTCATTTTCATGTTTTATATAAAAATATAATTTGCTAACTAATTAACCATTTTCTGGAGTTGTAAATTAAATATACAACAACAACAACAACAACAACAACAACCCAGTGAAATCCCACAACGTGGGGTCTGGGGAGGGTAGAGTGTACGCAGACCTTACTCCTACCAAGGTAGGATGGCTGTTTCCGAGAGACCCTCGACTCAATAAAAACATAAAAAGAGGTCAGATACGGCTAAGAGATTCAAAGCGATATGGAAATGAAGTAACGCAAGCGACAGAGATAACATAGAATAATCAAAGCACAGGAAATAAATATACCTTTCATAATAATAGTTTTCCCCCAACGTAGTCCCCCTATTTTTATAGTACGTTATATTTGTCATTGACAACTTATATAAAACTATTAACATTTCGTAAGGTTATATTTTTCATTATCCACTTATTCATTTTCGTATTCTAAAAATTTAACTATTAAATTTCTAGATATTTAAAACTGTAATTAAATTAGCTTTATAAATACATTTATTTTTAATACATTAGGGAATGCACTGGCTTACTTGCTAAGTGTGAACCATTTTACATCATTATTTGAATGACATATCTTCTCCTTTATTCATTATCCTTAGCCACTTCTATTCATTCGTCCATGGAATGAGAGGTCTGATAGTTAAATATAACTTCGGTCTTCTTTATAGGAATTAAGGAAATTTTATTATTTGTAGCTTTCAAATATTACGAAGTTGAACTTTGGTACTTTTGCTTAGAATTCTTGAGATGCAATATGCACAAAAATCGCCAAAGAGCTATTATAGAGTATACAACAGATCACACATGGATTCTAATTAAGTTTATATTGCGTTTTCGGGATTACTCTTTAGCAATTTTTGTTGTATATGCACTATCTCAGAAATTATGAGTTTACATATTGTATTGTTCTTCAAGTTAGGTTGATATATTTGATTGTTCATCAATTTATATCAAGAGAAAAAAGAAAGTGTTACTGTCCACTTCATGTTATAGACCTCTTTTTAATAAAAAATAGTAATAAATTAATTAACAATACACTTTAATTTTCTTTATAAACCGCGCAAAGCGCGGGCAAATTATCTAATCTATATATAATATAAAGCTAGGTATAGACAAGCTTTTATATAAAATTTCAGTTATAAAATCAATTCTCACCCTTTACAATAAAGGACTTTTTTTTAAATGAAAAAAATCTTTCAGTTACAACTTTATGCATGGATTAGTTAATTATAGAAGTTGAAAGAATTTCTGCATCAATTAGGAATTTGATAGGTTTCTTCATCATTAAATTATGAACACCATTATATAAACAGATATACAATATGAATTCACCATTTGCCTTGGTAAAAGAATCTATGCATGTGGATATGCACAAATAGGTAAAATACAAAGAGTGAGGTCAGGGACCAAGGCCATTTTCTACTTTCAAAGCATCAATATTACTTTTATCTTGTGTTCCTATTAAATCAACCAACACACTATATTATATGAATAACTCTTCCTTCATTCTTCAAGACACCAAACAACAGTCATATAGACATAACAAAAGGAGATCCCAAGCTTCTGTCAAGCGTTTAAAAACTCATTGATAAGTAGGGTGAAGCAAGAAGAAGAAAGGAAGTAGGAATTAGAAGTACCTTTGCAAAAGTTTTGGCCTGCAGCTACAACCAATTTGATGCATTTTCCAATATACACTCATGTATGAATGTAATTATTTTTCCTTCTGTCATGTCTGCCTCTGTTTTTTTTTTCTTTTCTTCCTTTGAGGCACTTTGAATTTATAGGAGAAAATAGTAGTGTTTTAGGGGAAAACTGATTTTTCGGGAATTTGCATAAAATTAGCAGATAATGACATACTTATGGGGAAACAAAAGGAAAAGGAAAATGAAAACAAACAAAGGGGAATAAGGGGAAAAAAAAAAAAAAAAAGGAAAGATCCTATACAATATGATTGAAAATAGAGTTTAATTAGCAAATAATGATTCATTTAGTTCGTTCCATATATAGCGTTAGTTTATTCCATATATAGTCTCTTTAAATTTATAGAGAATATTGATGTGTTCTTCTAATGGTAGGGAATATTATTTAAGGGAAAATTAAAAAAAAACTGAGATATTCTTAAAATGTAATGAGGAGAATAAAGGGGGGGGGGGGGGGGGGGGGAGTTGTCTTCTGATTTAAGAGGAAGTTTTGGGTAAGAAATTAGGAAGATGCCAACGGTATTGATTGAAATGGAAACGAGACGTATAAAGAAAAAAATGAGAAAAGTATCATTTCCTTTTGGATTTCTATTTTACTACGTTTAGGTCATTCTATTTTTTTTTTGGGTTGCTTAGGATTATATATATACAAAATTCATATAGAAGCTATACTCTCATTTCCTTTTGGATTTCTATTTTACTACGTTTAGGTCATTCTATTTTTTTTTTTTTTTTTGGTTGCTTAGGATTATATATATACAAAATTCATATAGAAGTATTAGTATAGACTGAAATTCCTAAAAATCATCTTCGCAAAACTGTGTACTATGTATTACTCTATTATAAAGCAAAGAATTGTAAATGAAAATATTTATGTTTGCACTTTTGGATGCATATATGTGAAAATTATCACTTATCTATCCGATAAAATTACGAAAGAATTTATTTTGTTGATATTATTTAGTAAATTCATTGATGCTTTACGCAACCACGCAAAGCGAGGTTAAAATTACTGTCGTAATCGGAAAAATTTATATTTGTAATTTTGGATGCATATATGTGAAAAATTATCATTTATATCTCGAATAAATTTATGAAAGAATATATTTTTTTGATATTATTTCGTAAACTCACTGATGCTTGCACGACCGTGCGAAGCGCGGTTAAATTTACTAGTTACTTTACTACTATATATAAGGGAGGATTTCAAATTTTTGTAGTCCTCACAAGAATTTTAATCCTATGATGTTGCTACACATGGCTTTATTTTGTTTTTTTTTCCTTGCATATTAATCATTTTTTGAACTCATTCTTTATCATTCTTTATCTTAAGTCAATTTTTGTGTGGGCCTATATAATTGGTGTATATTGAATTGTAGTACAATAACATTGTGAATCTTTTCTTGTTCTTTATTAATAATTTTTATTTATACCCAATTTCCCATAATTTAGATAAGAGAACTTTTACATAACCCAAAAATCATATTAAGTAGGTACTATTTAATTAAGGTAATTTAGTGAAATGCTTCTTACTTTCTAGCGTAATTTAAAAACATCATATCATATGAACTGAAAGGATTATTAAATTACCCTTTACATTATTTGTTATTATACATATTAGCAAATTTTAGGGAATTATGAAGCCACATTATCGTTTTGAACTGGAGCATTTATTAGATCTTACTAATTACTCTTGCCCCCGTGTTAATTTATGTGACATTTTTCATTTTCCCATTATCAAATTATGAAGCTAAATTGAATTAGATCAATCTAATATTTTAAATTAAAATACAAAAAGTACCATAAACTCCAATTTTAACTTTGAGCTTAGAATTAATATTTTTAAGCACAAACTATATACCAAGAACTAAATTGATTCTTGGGGTTCATTTAGTAAAACTATTTTTTCCCCTTAATTTCATCTTAAACTAAGATTAAATCACCACATTTAGCTAGCATCAACTACTGTTACATGTAATATTATGAGTGAAATTAAAACTTAATAAATACCAAAAGATCTACTTCTATCTATAAATACAAAAATTATATGCTCACAGATTCATAAAAATGTCAATATTTTTCAATTAATGATTTTCACCGAGTTGTAATTACTTTACATAATTTGATAATTTTTCCGCCAAACTTGCTTTCTCATTATAAATAATTTTTGTTTTAAAATTATCTAATAAGTTGACTGAAAACATTAATAATAATGAACTTATGACAATACATATTTAACGTGCCACTGAATTGTTAATTATGCGGTAAGAAAATAGGTAATAGATTATACTTTTTTAATTAAAATATTACTACATTTATATGTTGAGTTTGGGCCCGGGCTTAACACGGATCTCAGATAACTATTTATAATTTATAAACAACAAAAGTCTCCGAATTTTTAACTTACAAGCTGTCTAGTTAGAATTTTGCTTTTTTTTTTTTTTTTTGCCCCCCTTTCCTTTAGGCATTTGGTACACAAAATTTACATTAAATAGCGTTCAAATGTAACTTTTCAGCCATTAGCCATATTGTCAATGAACTTTCAAATTTTATGTAAAATTCCATGTATGGTATTTGTAACTCTATAATAATGACCATTTTTCAATTACATAAACGAAAAGTGGTTATTTGTGATTTTTTTTAGAATTTACTATTCTAACTAATTCAGATTTGCACCGTATAGACCTATTAAGAGGGTAAAACACTTCATATCGTTTCTATTTTTTAAGACTTGAGTCTGAAATTCTGATAAAGATAACAAAAAAATGACTATTACATCACACTCATCGGTAGGGTTGTACAAAGAAAACCGACAAATCGCACCAAACCGATAATTCAAATCAAATCAAGAAAAAACCCCGACCAATGGTTTGATTTGACTTGGCTTGGTGTTTTAAAAAAAAAAGGCCCGATCATAATTGGTTTGATTTTAACTAAAAAATGTCAACCGAACCAAACCAACCCGACAATACATATATACAATTTTCTAAAAATATTTTATACATAAAAATATTTATTTGTAATACAATTTATAAATATTTCTTAAACTTTTGCAATTTTTGTCTTTTACATATTATTTCAAGTTTGGACTTAGAATTTTGAATGGTCCAATAAGTTTTATAATCCATAAATGTTGGCAGCTCAAATAAAGTTCAAATTAAAACCAAATCAGTATTAATGCTAACGAAAGGAATTCAATTCTATCACTAGGAATGACAATAATGTTGGATATGTATTCTTTAGTTTTGCATTGATTTAGACAGTGAAAATACATATCTTAATTATATTTTATTTTTGTCATGTATATAATACTTATTAGTCATACTTATTATAGCACGACTTAGTGCTTTTAGATTATGATCATTTTCATTATGGCTTATTAATTAGCAATAATTATTTTATGCAATTTCATTATCTTTTTTATTGAATATTTTATTACAATGTCATCACTCATCTCACATTTGTGTTATTTCATAAGAGAGGCCTTAATTATATAGTTGTATCTTACTTTGACAAAAGAAATGTTTGAAGTAAAAGTTATATATTTTATATGAAGGCTTTTTCGAAGCAACCTGAGAAAATCGGAAAAAGAAAAACGAGAAAACCCGAGGTAAAAAAAATTGACTTATATTGATTTGGTTTGGTTTATAAATTTTAAAACCCGACACAATTGGTTTAGTTTGGTATTTGAAAAATTCGAACCAATCCGATCCATATACACCCCTACTCATCAGTGATTCGTGTTTTTTGAATATATTGATCACTATTCCAACAGTTTATTAAGTCATTTTTTCTTCTTCTTCTTCTTCTTCTTCTTCTTCTTCTTCTTCTTCTTCTTCTTCTTCTTCTTCTTTTCCTTTTGTTTTCACATCTGCAATTAAATATCCTTATTGTCGTGAGGTCTTGTTAGAAAAAGTCCATTCAAAAGAACACTAGAAAAGTTTGAAAAACTTTCACTACTAAATTTGACATTCATGTTCTACGGCTTCTATAATTAGAACATTGACCAAACAAAACAATAATGATTCAGTCCGCCACTGAAAAATGACAAGCTATCGTATTTGACCAAGAATATGCAATAGGCAATATGAAACAACAGACGGGAAATGCTCAAAACTATCCTTAAAGTATGAAAAAAATTATAATATTTGCCTTTATTAATAGTTTGAATCCCATCATGCCCTTGTCACTACTTAATTGGGTTAAAAATGCCTTTATTTCACACGAAATTTAACGGGGCATAGTTAAAAGACTAATAAGAACATATTTTATTTTTATGTTTTAAATTTTTTTTTTTAAAAAAGACAAAAATTAGTAAGAAAATCATTTACCTTTCAAAAAAATATCTAACAAGAAATCTTTCCTTCCTACGGAACACACCCTTAATACTAGGGTGACAAATGGGTGAGTTGGGCTGAAATTGACCCAATTAAAATGGGCTAAGGTAATAAATGGGTTGGGCTAACATTGGCCTAAAAATTACTTGGGCTTAAATGGCCTGGGTCATGACCCGCCTAACTTGATCCAGTTTTTTTGAAGGGTCCATTTTCTAGAAAAACATTTTTCGTGAAAAATATTTTTGAGGAAAACATTTTGCGTGTAAAATATTTTTGAGAAAAATATTTTTGTGAAAAATATTTTCCTTCGTATCAAACACACTACAAACTTATAAGATATAGGATCCAAGAAAAGTGAATACATAGAAAAAAAATAAAGTAAATCTCAAGCAACAAACCCAAATTTAAGTAAATCTTAAAAATGGGCTAGAATTGGACTAATATTGGGCTAAGTTGTAGATCACTTTAAAATCACTTATGTTGCATAGAATTTCCTTATTTGGCTAAAAAAAATGGCGTTCAAGACAAAAAGGAACTTCCAAATTTGTTCATGAAAATACACCGTTAGAATAAAAATCAATTGCGTCTAAAAAAGAGATAAAATAAGATATACTTGGGATTCCCTTATTTTGGCCAAAAGTAATAAAGTTTCAGGTCAATTCCTATCCTACATATTTGACCAAAAAGAAGAAATAAATCGTTACTGCATCTAAAAGAATATAAGTTCAGGTAAAATATGTGTGATATTTAAGAAAAAAGTAAGAAGAGATACGCAATTGAAATAAATAAAATATTATATCACGAATATGCAATAATTAACGATCGAAAATTACATCACTTGAAAGTTGATTTTCTTTTATTTTTCTTTATTTTTACAGGCCTAGAAAGAAAGTCTATCCACTTTGCTATATCAACATCAAGGAGTGAAGACTATTAAATTGTCAAATTTAAAGGAATAATTAGAACAAAAATAACACTAGTATGCTACGAATAAACGATGCCACTATGCCAGAAGGGTCCCGATACTTATAGAAATAAAGCACCAAGCGCTAGCTTGTGGTGTCTCAGTATAATCTATGTATGTAATTCTATTGTTGCTTATTTTTGCACTGATCGAAGTGAACTTTATTCGAAACGATGTGTTGTTGTTCAAACTAACACAAGAATCGAATGCACTATGCATACACTAAAGAATGATCACAAGCCATGCATATTGACCCTATAGTCAACTTCACAGTCATCGGTATATAGATTAAAAATTCCATTTATCTTTAGCTTTGTCAATTTATGTTGTTGGGATTTTTCAAAATCCTTGTTGCATCCATGTCGATCCTACATGATTTGGGTGTGGGTGTGAGATCCACATATACCGGATTTGTTCAATTGATTTGAATTTCGTCTTATATCATATATATTCAGATAAAGTACTAAACACACTTTGCTATTATATGAGATAACTATAGAACATTAATTAGTAATTGATCCATATGTGTCTCCAAAATCCAAACTTCCAACACAGAGGATATTAATTATTTCAGAACTATATCCAAACACGTAAATTGATCTAATAAACTAAGAACATATTTGTAAGTGGCAATCCAAACACCTTGTTAAAGCTTTGATAGTTGCTTGACATTTGAAGTCAGCTTGTACATAACATCTTCAAATCTTTCCATAGCTTTTGGAGGCAAGCTTATTGTTGTTAGAATGCCTTTCTGCCCCTTGTAATTTTTAAAAGCCACAAAGAAACTAAAACAAGAATCAACCTTAGCAGCCCCACCATACTTTGGTTCTCCCCATCCAAAATCAACCTTATCAAATCCTACATAAGCAGTGTTTGAAATAGCAAAATTCCATGATTGTGTTATGCCAGGTCTCCCTTTAATTACCATAAAATCTACCATAGATCTAAAATACTCTTCATTCACTTGATTCTTGGCTTTCTTGATTAACTCAAGTGCATAAGTCAGCGGATATGTACTTAAAAGTCCTGCTTTTGACACTGCTGCTGGAAAAGCAAACGCGTTGCCATAATATCCGTGCGGTATTTTCAAATGTTCAAACCTCCCACGGGCTGTAACAAAATATGTCAGCCGCACAATTTCTTCAGGATTTAAATTGAGTGAAATTGTTCGATGTCTCCATAAAAACGAGGTTAATAACTCAAATCGTCCACTTGAACGATGAACTGGTGAAACTTGATTACGGATAGCTTCTATCTCCTCTTCACCAAAGAAAAATGAACGTTGAATCAATTCTTTTTCCAATTTTAACCATGCATTTGTTGATTCAATTTCTTCCTCAAATTCGTGATGCTTGCATGTAATGCGTGGTGATGGCCTCGCATTTAGGGTATCCCTTTGCCAGACGGGTATGATGGAAGGAGCAGAGGCTTTGAATTTCACAAAATCAGTTACTGCATTTAGGAATAAAACTAAGCCAAAGGCATCAACCATTGTATGATTAACTCTTACTGCTACTGCAAATCCACCACAAGTAAAACGGGTAACCTATAGGAATAAAGACATTCATATTAGAAGTGGAGGAAACTGACAAATCTCTGCTACTTCAATGAAAATTAAGGTTCGTGTGTGTTCTTATAATTTGTTGAATGAGTTTATTCTTCCTACAGTACGTCACGGTTTAAATGATAGAACCCAACCAACAGAACTATGTTAAGCTGCTCTATCATGTACATGCTCAGCAATTACCAATTAACATAAAATCCAACGAGTAGATTTTAATTCTTTATCGGTATGGTATAACTAGTTATGAATTTTGTCTTTTCAATAATTAATTAATGAAATATGAAAATCAATTGAGATTTTAAATTTAACAAGTATTTTGTTTTTGTTTATAACATAAAAAGTACAGAAAAAATAATTTGTTGCGTACTTTTATTTAAAACAGTTAAATGAGATCTAAACATCAAATGTTAGTATATATACATACCAGTGGCGGATCTAGCATGCTAGGTCGGGGTTCCATTGAACCCCCAACTTTCGACGCGGAGCATAAATTTATGCATAAAAATTTATTAAAACTGCAATAAATAGTAGACATGAACTCATAACTTTTAAACGACGGGTTTACACTAAGAATCTTAAGGTTGAACCTATAGAGTTTATATTTTGGATCCGCCTCTAATACATACATAACAACACCTCACTATAACAACCATGAAATTTTCAGACAAACATTGTCATTATAGAAAGGTTTGACTATAATTTTTGAATATCTACTTTTTGTTCTTAAAATATTGAGTTGACATAATCAATTTAGCATAAAAGATTAGTTAAATTGACTCTTGAAAAACAAAACTGTCACGTAAATTAGAACGGAGTAGTACGCTTTAAGTTCGCGATCCATGACAGCATATGCAAACTATTTATCTGAAGAATGTTATATCTGTTTTTTTTTACAACCGTGCAACTTTGTATTTTCGTTTTTTTTACGATCGTGCAACTCACAATGTCTCAAAAGGCACATATCCAGAATAATAAAATATTGGGATAAGTTGGCTAAGCACGATATTTTACGCTAGGATGAACCGCCCAAAAATATGCAGTGATACAAGCATTTAGTCTCTCTCTTTTTTGTTTCCTTTTCTCGATGTACATTTTTCCAATTCTCCGTCTTTATTCAAATTACTTTTAAATAGGACTCTCAAAAAGTGATATCGTAAAGAGTTAACTGAAAAAGTTTAACTTTTCTTGAATTGGTACAAGGTTCTATGAATTGATAGAAGTAGTAACAAGATTAATCCAACGAATACAAGTAAAATAATTAAAGAACACTAAGTATAATTTACCCAAAATAATACCTCCCGGCTGATTTACGTAAATATCCCCTTTTAGATCATCATTCAAATTTTATTTCTATTTTAAAAATTATGCAAATATAGCCATTGAGAAATTATCCATCCGAACAATGTTAGACTCGAGTCGAACGTTTGCTCATAAATTGCTCAACCTTAAAGAAAAATCGTCTAATGTTTTTCAACAACCTACAAACTTTTAGACAACAGTATAACATTGTTTTATAAGATTTTCAGTTTGTTCAAAAGGGATTTTTCGTTTACAAGGTCTATAAGGGGGCAACCGACAAAACTTTTGGATACTTCCTATTGTTCCAGTTTATGTGATTATACTTTACTTTTAGTCTATTCTAGAAAAATGATACTTCTAAATTTGAAAACGATTACTTTTTTGAGATGTTTAAGGTCACAAGTTACAAAAAAAAATGTAGTCAGAGATACGTTATGACATGTTTAAGATCACAAATTTTAAAATCTTCATTTTTCCCCTTAAACTCAAACTCCGTGAAAACTAACGATTTAGACTAGGTCGCATAAATTAAAAGGGATGTAGTAATTAAATTAAAAGATGAATAATACTGTTGCAAAGGAGTGTATGATAATATACCTGAATCAACATAAGAGGGCAATCAGTGATCCCATCAGAACCTGGTACATTGTACAGCAGATCCTCCAAGAATGGACATGGAGGTTTTATGGATTCCCCTAACATATCAAGCTCCACATCTGCATAGGCTTCTGTAAACAATATTCCTTCACCATTGCAATTCACCATGTGCTTCCCCTTAGGCCCTAAGATGAGCCTACCAGCTAATGGATAGTAAAATACTAGTGCTTTTGATAATCCATCTTTAATCACCTTAGCAGGATCTATCCCTTCCATTGAAGGGTTGTGTTCGTAAAAAAATAAATTAGATATGTGAAAACGCAGACCTTCTCGATCGTCTATGTCTGAGAGATGTTTTATTTCACGAGGAGTAGCTGTTGCTGGAATGATTAATTCAGATTCACGCCGTATCACTGAGAGTTGTGAAGGGGAAAGTTGTTCCATTCCTCAAGGCGAAAAGGGAAATGCTTGTATTGGATTATTTAGTATGCTACTTTAAGCAAGTAGCTATTTATTGTTCAGAAGTCAACTCTATTAGTAATTCTTTTGTGAGTCATTTTAGGACTTAGCTGTCCTAAAGGACCAATTAGTTAGGATTTTGGACAAACGATGTGCGTGCACATTACGCCTAAATAAGTGGCATTTATTGTCATAACCTGTGGTTAAAGAAACTTAACCTGTGACCATAGGGCTAAAGTTTCAGCTCTTAAAAGAGAAGCATGGAGCAGAATGTTTATTTAATATGTCCAATAGTGTTTTTAAAAGGCAGTTTTGGGACTCGCCTTGTCACGGGGCGGGACACTAGAAAAATTAACGCTCGGTGCTCGCTTTACAGTTCTTATATAATTATAGGTCAAATTCCTTAGTTAACATTGTTGATCCTCATAATGCTTTAATAATGAATGATTTCTAATAGTTTTTTCATCTATAAAAATAAGAAGATTGAAACTATCTCAAATAAGAAGCTTTAGTATTGTTTATTTACTATTTGAGAACACCGTGAGAGTGAATATCACCTAACATTTCTTTTAAAAATACATAATCAAATTTTACATGTTCACTTATCATCGGTCGTCATGGCTTTTTCCTATGGCTCAAAATTATCATATTTTATTATTAAATTATTTGAATGTAATTTTGTTTCGTGAAGGAGTAATGTTTTAATTATAATACTAATAAAGTGTATTGATTATTTTCTTTTAGGGAGGTAAATTGCATAGCATGGAAGTAATATATTTAAGAAATTGTGATTCTTTTTTTGTTTGAAAGTTAAGATGTTAGAGTTAATTTGCATCTCATAATAGCTTTTACATCATTGCATTATTTTTACTTGTAATATTATGTTAGAAGTTTTATTTTCTATGAGTTATTTTAATCATGTTTTTAGTTTTTTAAAACTATTAATGTATTTTTTTTTTATAAATTTGTGTTATTATACTATTTTACTACATTATAAATTAAAATCTTAAAGATCCATGGGGCTTACGCCCCATGCCTCGAGACTTACGTCTCCCCCCGTGTTAAGTAAGACGTTCTACCTCACGCTCCCGCTTTTTAAAACACTGTGTCCAACATCCTAAAGTAGAGTATACTTTTGAAGAAAAAAAAAAGTCTAGCTCTATTTCAATTTGGTATACTTTTGGTAAAGTCAAAATTTGCGAATTTGGTGTACTTTTGGTAAAGTCAAAATTTGCGAAAACTTTGAGCATTTCTGTCTTTTTCTTTATAACAGTAGAACATTCTTTTTTCAATAGCATATCCCAAACATATAGATTTGTGTTGGAACTGCTTCTGGTTTGCAAAATTACTCTCGTGTATAGAATCACTCAGTTCTATCAACTTCTGAGAAGAGATACTCCCTCGGGACCATAAGTCTCACTTTAGATAAGGAAGCCAAATAAGTCTCACTTTTTGATAGACCCTCGCTCAAGCTTAGTCCTAAAAAAAAAAACCCCTATAATAAATGGGGGTAGTTTAGTAAATTTTATATTATATTTATTGATTTTCTTAATGACGTAATTTTTACTAAGATGACACTTATTTTGAGACAGAGAGAGTAGTAAAATAACTGAAGTATTCATCTCTCTTGAAAATAACCTTTTTGTTTACTAAAGCAACCACCAATTGCTATTGTTTTCCTCACACCAATGTGCAAATTGCAATCAAATATTTTTTCCAATACCAAGAACTTTCAATACAAATAAAACTAATTATTTCAGAACTATAGTAAAATACACATCAATTTCAAAAGACAACAACGACAATAAACCCGGTCAGGACTGTCTCAACAAGATTGGAGGCTTAAAGCCTAACTTCAGAAAGAGCCCCAAATATTTTTTTTTTTAAAAAGGAAAGATCGTGATATATATTTTGCTTAAAGTCTACTTTACTAACTTTTTTAGATGCGAAGTCATTAATTACTATTTTATAATCGTCAAGAACAAAGCAAAGCTGTTTAACATTTTTTTCAAATCAATCTATTCTAAAAAAAATTCAACTGACAATACAGCTAATAAATCACGTGACAAAAAAAAAATTACATAAAAATTTAAAATTGTGTGCTCCACTCCATCTGTCTCAATTTATGTGACACAATTTGAATTTCGAGAGTCAAACTTTCTTATTTTTATCGTGAATTCAGACATACAATTTTTAAGTTTTTTGAAAAATAATTTACTAGTTAGAAACTACATAAAAATACTATAAGTCACAATAAATTTTTAAACAAATTAGCCATAAAACTTAATAAAAAATGGTTCCCAAAGCCATTGCCTTAGCGGCTTTGGCCTTGAGCCGGGCCTGAACCCGGTATAATTCCACAAGTGGGGTCTGGGGAGGATAGAGTGAACGCAACCTTATTCCTACCTTGTGAGGGTATGGAGACTGTTTTTGATAGACCCTCGGCGCTCAAGAGGAAATGACAATTTCAAAAAACAAAAAAACAATTTGGCAATCCAAGCACCACCTAAATCTTTGGCACTTTCCTGAGACCTTTGACGACATTTGAGGTCAACTTGTACATTGCATCTTGGAATCTTTTCATTGCTGCTGGAGGTAAGCTTATTGTTGTCAGGATGCCCTTCTGCCCGTTGTTACTTTTACAAGGCACATAGTAGGTAATAAAAGAAGGGTAAAGGTGCAAATATATTTCTTAACTTTGCGATTTAGAGCAGATATATTCCTCGTTACAAAAGTAGTGTAAATATACCTCTATCGTTATAAATGCTGCAAATATACCCTTTTTGCTGACGGATTTTTTTTTTTAAATCATTTAGTTTATTTCTTAATTAAAAAAAATACCTCATGGCTTTAAGTAGACATATTTTTCTAAGGGATAATGCCACATGATAACTTTTTTTTTGGTGGGTCGGGTCTGGTTCGTTTAAAAAAATGGGTAGATTTTTTTTTTTAAAGCCACGGAGATATTTTTATAAACGAACAAGAACCGATCCACCAAATTTTTTTTTTACCATGTGGCGTTAGAAAAATATGTCTACTAA
>NW_026843500.1:0-59594 GCF_019175385.1 Lycium barbarum
ATTACCACTTCATCTTAAATCACCAAACCTTCATTTTTCACCATGAAATTCTCAATACAACAACTAAAACATTAAGTAGAATTAATTCACTACAATTTGCCAAAATATCACCATGTTCGGCCTCCACCACAACATGCATATTTTCATGAGTTTTCCATTCATTTCTATACGTTACAACAACAACTAAAATACTTCATAAATTATTCCATTCCTTCTATACCACATAACATATGCACGGCCAACATACTACATACACACGGCCAACACACAACATGCAAGGTCTCATGGTTTTCATTCATTTCACATCATACTTTCTTCCTTTTTCTTGACTTTTCTTTTCTTTGAATTTTCTTCCTTGGTCAAAGAAGACCAAGTGTCTTCTTTCTTTTTACACTTTAGCCCTTCCATATTTACACTTTGCCCCCTTCACTTATGAAATGGCCATGCTCCTTTCTTTATTTCCTAGACTTCTCTTCCCTTTTTACCCTTAAATTTTCTCAATATTTCCATAACACTAATATCCATAATTGATATTTATAACCAACTTATATATTAAAATAATTTTTGAACGTAGCCTTTCCCTTAACTTGCCACGACTACCTTGGAATGTCCGAACGTATAAAATACGGGATATAACATCCTCCCCCCCTTTAGAACATTCTTCCTCGAATGTTCAACTGGTCTTATGGGGTGTCATAATATTTCGGGAGGATCCCTTTGTAGTCGTCCTTTCCTTCATGCTCACTCCTTGTCCTTTACTTCATTCCCTTTATAATCGAACTTCTCGGTTTTTACATGGATCTTCTTCCCGTGTCGTGGGTTTTCTACTTTGTTGGGCCAACATATTATCCTTGTCTTTCTCAGATCATCTCTCTTATGTTACTACTCCATGACCATATCTTAACAAAAGCCACACCTTTAGATCTTTACTACAACTCCTCTTTAATCTCCCTTTTTTTTTTTTTTTTTTTTTTTTGTATCTCTCAATACAGGTACACTTGTCTTTGACTTCATGTGTTGGTGCTCGTTTCGTCTATCGTCATTCCTTGTACGCCCAATATGGTCTCCCCCCCCCCCCTTTAAGGGGTTCCTTATATGCTCATCGTCCTTAATGAAGTCTTCGCTTATACCTTTATCCCTTATTCGTCCTTTCACTTGCTTAGCTCACTTGCCCGTAATTCTTTCTTAACTACATGTTCGTATTGTAGCTGTGTGCCCATATTTCTTAAACGTTCCGTTACTCTCTTAAACCTCTAAGCATATTACTATGGCTACATACTTGTCCTTTTACAGATCTGTCACCTCAACACCGCCACCATCCTAAGCATTCTTTCTCTTACTTCACATTCCTCTACCCTGGTCATCATTCACTTAGACCTACTTGTTGAAATCAACTCTCAACCTACCCACATTTCTCCTTTTCCGACATTTAAGCTGTTATATCCCGCATTTTTCGCATTCGGATAATTTGAGGTAATTGCGGGAGATTAAGAGCAAGACTATAATTTTGATCTTGTTTGGTGTATAAGTTGTTTATAAAAATTTTAAAGTGGGAATATTAAGAAAGGTCAAGGGCATAAAGGGGAATTCGCAATATGACTCGTGGAAATATAAAGGAAGACGAAGGGCAAATTTGGAATTTGGAAATTAATTTTTCATGAATTGTAGAACAAAAAAAATAGTTGGGCTTGGAATTTTTTAAGGAAATAAGAGGGCCCAACCGGCCATGCACTTGGGCCAAGCCCATGGGGGATTTAATTTAGGAAATATAAAAGATGACTAGGTCATCTTTTCTCCATAATTCTCTAGAAATTTCAAGAGAGCAAAAATAAGAGAAGGGAGGAGAAAGTTCTAGGGCCATTCGGCCAAGCCTAGGATCAACAAGAAATCTTGGAAAAAAATTCTTCAAAAATCATTCTCTACTAATTAAAGGGTCCTTAACAAGGTGGAGTTGTTGTTGGAACAAGAAGGGTTCAAGATCATACAAGTTGCCAAGAGTTAGGCAAGTGAGAAGTTGAAGAAGAAAGGTAAATTCTAATCTTGTTTTATATGTTATACATGGTTTATATGTGTTGTAGTATGCTAAAATGGATGAAATTCATGAAGGAGAGGAAATTAGTATGTGGGCGTGCATATTGATATATGAATAAGAATTATATTTCGATTATTTTGTTTAGTGTTTGCTTGTTATGGTTGTGAATGATATGTGGAAGATGGAAGTTGAATGAATTTGGAGAGAATGTAGTTGTGCATGCATGAAGTGTGGCCGTGAGTGTTGTGTGTGTGTGGCCGTGAGGTTGTGGTATAGTATGGAAGTGAATGAGTTAATTTTATGTAGTGTTTTGGTTGTTGTTATATTGTGAATCCTATGTTGCTAATGAATGTCTAGGAACCTTAGTTGAGTTGTGGAAGTTGAAGACTTATTTTAGAAATCATGCATATTGAATGTGATGTTCTTACGCGTATGAAAGAGAATGATATTGTTATGGGGTCGTTGGAATACATATATATTAGAAGATTGCATTGTTTTATTGGAGTTGGAAGGTTTTGAAGAAAGTAGTAAATTGATATCATGTATCTTGAATTGAATGTATGGATCGCTAGTGTGATTGTTGAATTCATGTTGATAGTTTGGCCGGGTTTGAATTCCCAGATTGTGTTTGATGAGAATTCGACTAAATTGAATGTCGAGGATGGTATATTTACAGAGGAAATGCTGCCGAAATTTCGGTAGCCAAGTATTACCTTAAGATTTCAACTCTAAATATACTAATGAGAGTTTTGGTAAACATGACCAATTCGCAAATTTTGACGAGATTGCAACGTGAATTTGGAATAACAAAAGGAGCGGAAAGAGGTATGTAAGGCTTCACCCTTCTTTCTATGGCATGTCTTAGTTGTAATAAGTTGGGTACGAGCCTCGGGGACAACTCAGTTCCCCGGAATCCGCACCTAAAGTTTTCCACTTTTTGTTCAATAGAATTGAACTAGAAAGCGTACCAATTGTTGGAAAAACCTCCTACACCCTTAGAACCTGTATAAATGGGACCCGATTACCCTAAGACCCTCACAAGTAACGCTATGACACATAACATACGTAAATCGTATACGCTACCTCATCCGGCCCGAGGTGGGCCCGTTACTCTCGGATTTTCCTATAGTCGTGGTTGGCTTACTTGAAGTAAATCCAAAGGGGACTTTTGATCCCAATCTCGTTACCGAATGATAAGTACTATGACTACTCTAACGAGAATGTTTCTATGAGGATAATGATAATTACAATATTAGACAAGAGAATGTACCTTTGATAAGTACGACCGAAACGACTCTATGACTAAGATGACTAAGCTAAGTATCTTATGTAAACATGAAAGTGATACACTAATTTTTGAATCGTATTTATATTTCCTAGCTATATCTTTATTTTTCCCTGACTCCAAAGCCTATGACAGTCATCTATGATGCCCACGATTTCATTCTACGGTTACTGTAATACTATTCTCCGTTGATAGTCTCGCCTTAAAATACTTGTTCCTTCAAGGTGAGACAGAGCTATAACTAGCATTCCATAACGTCATCGGAGGTCACCGACCTTACTTCACTCCGATGGATACATGATTTTCCTTGGCTCTTGTGTGCTTATATGATAGATGTATATAAAACAGGTGTAAAATTCACCACCAAAAATCTTGCTCCTAAAATTTTTCTTTAGTGGTTTTCCTACTAAGTTAAGGTTCCTTTGTAACTTGGTATAGTTGGATTGGAGTGGGGAGCATTAGAATCACCAAAGTGATCACATCTCCAAGTGAAGAAGACTTGAAGAAAAGGTAAGAATTTCTACCTTTTTATTGTGTTATGAAGGTTTGTTTATGTTGTGGTATGTGGAAATGAGTAGAAATTATGGAAATAAGGAAGTTTGCAAAGTGGGTATGTGTATATATATGTAGCCATGGGTGTATATATGTTGTATACATATATGCGTTGAATTTTATGTTGCATTCTAGTTGTGGTTATGATGGAAATTATATTGGGAATGAAAGTTGAATGAATTTTGGTTGAAGTTGGAATGTAGATGATTATGTCACTTTAGAATAATTTTGTGATATTATGGAAATGAAGTTGTTAAGATGTGAATTATGATTATGGTTGATGAATTTGGAAGTTGGAAACTTGTTATGAAATTATATGCCAAAGATTTGATGTTTTGCATAAGTTATGCTTTTGGCGGAAAAGTGTATATCATGTATATCAAGTGTATATCCTAAGGGAAATGGTATGAGATGTCTTTAGATTTATATGGTGATGATCATGATGGTTGTTGAATATGAAATTATTGATCTTAGTTGAAAGTTGGGTTGAATTGAAGATTATGTCAACTTGTGAGAAAAATGACTAGTTGAAGGATATTTGTGTTTTTAATGTTCATTGTTGATATTGTTGTTGTCGTTTGGGTTGTTGTTGATGATTTATAGCCGAGTTGAATTCTCGGGGTGTCATATGTATAGGGGAAGTGCTGCCGAAATTTCGGTAGCCAAATATGCTTAAAGTTGAAATAATGGCATTAATAATTCACAATTGGTAAACTTGACCAATTGCAGTTTTTCGACGAAACGGGAAGTGAGTTTGGAAAGGCTTAAGGAGCGTGAAAGGTATGTAAAGTAAACCCAATTCTTCCCTTGGCATGCCCTTAGTGTATTAGGGTCGGATCCGGGCCTCGAAGGACCTCTTGGCCCTCGGAATCCGCAAGACAAAATTTCAGTTTTCCTTCAGTAGAATTGAACCATTTTGATACGCTTTTTCTGAAATTATGCAATTGTGCTCTAAGTTACTCAGAAAGTCATAGAATGTCTGTATAACCTTCGTAGATGATATTATATGTTTAGAGGGCACAATTTGAGCCCGCCACCTTATTTGTTCTGAGGCGGGCCCACTATTTACGTTTTTGCCCCTAATGTGTTAAAGCTTCCTTTTTAAGCGATTTTTGAAAGAAATGTTTTAATTACCCTACTAATCGCTTAACGAATATTATTTTAAATATTCTGTTAAATATTATAAATTATTTTGACACTCGGAATGACTTCGGGAAAGTTATACTTCTGTAATTTATTATGATATCCGAAATACATTTATTATGATTCCGTCCGACCCCATTGGATTTGTTTGTCTTTGATACGCTTCATCGAGTCTTTGAAAACATTTATTATATTTTTAAATTGCATTAGTCTCTCACTACTCCATTCGTGGATGTCCCAATGTTTCCCACACTGAGCCCGGGCCAGGATATGTTGTCAAGCGTAATTCTCTGCATTGTTCGCCGCGTCCCGATGTGAGGGGGCAGGTATACGCGTACATGGGTCTGTGGAGTATGATGTGCCATGTCCGCCTATTCTTTTCTGATCTGTTATGGCCATTTTGATATGACATTATATGATACGGGGCCACGCCCCTTTTTCTGATTCCTCTGTATAGTGGCACCAGCGTCGGGAGGGTGGCCACATTCTGTCTGCCGAGTCTCGTGGCAGGGACCGGATATGATATGATATGACATATGTTTCTGTACGCATTCTGTCTGTTTTGGAAATATGCATTTGACACTCTGGATTCTGTACTCATTTTCTGTAACCATTATGATTTGACTTCTGTGATTCCGCTTTACATATTCAGTACATATTTCGTACTGACCCACTTTCTTCGGAGGCTGCGTTTTCATGCCGCGCAGGTACAGACGACAGGTTTGCTGATCCACGCGTTTAGGATCCCGTTTCTGCTATTTTGGGGCGCTCTCTTCTTCAGAGCCCATCTCTTGGTACAGTCTGTCACTGTTATCTGGATATGTATATTGTTCTGGGTATGACGGGGCCCTGTCCCGTCTTATGATTATGATATGTTCTGTAGAGGTCTGTGGATACATCTGTGTGGGTTCTGTACATATGTTTGGGATGTTTTGGTTTTATGACAGCCTTATCGGCTTCTGTGTGCCAAGTCTGCTTTTCTGCTAAATTCTGTAGCATCCACTAATGTTGCTATTATATTACATTATTTTGATAATATGCTAAATTGGGTATCGGGTACGTATAGGTGCCCAGCTAGGGCACTGGTCGCGGCCCACGGAGTTGGGTCGTGACAAAAGTGGTATCAGAGCGGTTCGTCCTCGGAATGTCCACAGACCGTGTCTAGTAGAGTCTTGTTTATCGGTGTGTTGTGCACCACACCTATAAACAGGAGGCTACAGGGCATTTAGGATACTACCCTTCTTTCTGTTTTAGATCGTGCGATAGAGCTGTGTTATCAGGATGACCCCTTCCTAACGAGTGGCTATATTTGCAGATATGCCTCCAAAAAAGGCGACAGCGGCCCAAAAGGCCAAGTCAGTTGCCGTAGGAGAGACTAGCCGGGTCCAGAGGACTACCAGGGCCCAGGTATATATTGCTCCGGAGACTTTCCCCAGACAGAGGGTTCGTCTACACCGCCACTCGTGGAGGAGATTGGGGCGGCCGCAGCCGCAGATCGGGGGGCGGCTCCACCGCCAGCTCCCGCAGTTCCAGTACCTGAGCCTCCAGCTCCACGGCCAGGCACTGAGGATCAGTCTATGAGGGAGGCAGTCCAGTTGCTGACGAGACTTGTGGCAGGGTAGGTTCAGGGGCATGGACTGGGAGGTGACCGGGCAGTCAGGCGTGATAGTTCGAGAGCCCGTGAGTTTTTGACTTGTAACCCTCCAGAGTTCTTCGGGACAAAGCCCGAGGAGGATCCTGAGGAGTTTATCAGGAAGATGCGACGCACTCTAGATTTGATTAATGCTTCCGAGACAGAGTCAGTCGCGTTAGCTTCGTACCGGTTATATGATGTGGCGGAAAACTGGTACGAGTCATGGGGGCTATCCAGGGGGGACGGCGCTCCTCCAGCAGTTTGGGGCGATTTTTCTCAGGCATTTCTTGGACATTTTCTGCCCCCAGAGTTGCGACGAGCCAGATCTGATAGATTTTTATTATTGAGGCAGAAGGGCCGCAGTATCCGGGACTACAGTTTGGAGTTTGATTCCTTGGCCCGATATGCACCTACTGTGGTGGCTACTATGGCGGACCGGATGCACAGATATATTATGGGGCTGGATCGGTATTTTGTTGATAGCTGCTTAGTGTTGGCTGCTCAGCCCGGTATGGACATTGCCCGTATCCAGGCCCATGCCCAGGGTATGGAGGATCGGGGCAGAGGAGGACACCAGCCTGACAGGGGCCAGGATCGGAGACAGCCCAAGAGGGCCAGGTCATCTGGAGATTTTCGAGGCAGACAGCCCCAACAGCCGCAGCAGCCTAGCAGATTTTCATCTCAGCCAGCGCAGAGAGCGCCTCCCCAGCCTACAGGTCGCAGGTTCGATAGCCCAGGGTATTCAGGAGCAGGCCAGAGCTAAAGGGCTTCAGGTTCGCGGACAGATACGGGTTCTAGTCAGATGAGGCCACCCAGGGTTCAGTGTTCTTTTTGCGGCAGATACCGTACGGGAGAGTGCTACAGAGCCACCGGTGCATGCTTTTCTTGTGGCCGTCAGGGCCATTCTGTGAGAGA
Source organism: Lycium barbarum (assembly GCF_019175385.1). Classification (NCBI taxonomy): domain Eukaryota; kingdom Viridiplantae; phylum Streptophyta; class Magnoliopsida; order Solanales; family Solanaceae; genus Lycium; species Lycium barbarum. The sequence continues at coordinate 7,561 of NW_026843500.1, forward strand.
TTGCCCGTATAAGGGTAGTTCGGGTGGTGCAGCGCAGCCTACCGGATCAGCCGCTGGGTCTTCATCGTCGTCAGTGGCTATGCGCCCTACGGGGCAGGGTTTTCCAGCACCAGCAGGTCGCGGCAGAGGCCGTGGTGGAGCTTCTGGTATTAGCGGTCCTTTGAACCGCATTTATGCTTTGGCCAGCCGCCAGGATCAGGAGGCATCTCCTAATGTCGTTACAGGTACTTTATTGGTCTTCTCTCGGTCGGTGTATGCATTAATTGATCCAGGTTCGACTTTATCATATATTTCACCCCTTGTTGCCGGTAAAATTGGTATTATGTCTGAACCTATAGAGCCATTTGAGGTAGCCACGCCGATAGGGGATTTTGTTGTAGCGAAACAGGTTTATAAAGACTGTTCTGTGATCGTTTGTGACCGTGACACTAAGGCAGATCTGGTAGAGTTAGATATGACTGAATTTGATGTTATTATGGGTATGAATTGGCTAGCTTCCTGTTACGCTAATGTTGACTGCCAGAATAAGATAGTTCGCTTCCAGTTTCCCGGGGAGCCATTTATAAATTGGGCTGGTAATACAGCATCGCCGAAAGGTAAGTTTATTTCATACCTTAAGGCAAAGAAAATGATCAGAAAGGGTTATATCTATCATCTGGTTCGGGTGCAAGACTTGGACGCCGAGACGCCGACACTTCAGTCAGTCCCCGTGATTAATGAGTTTCCAGATGTTTTTCCCGACGAGCTTCCAGGTCTTCCTCCAGAGCGGGAGATAGACTTCTCTATTGATTTACTCCCAGACACTCAGCCTATCTCTATTCCTCCGTATAGAATGGCGCCTGCAGAGTTAAAGGAGTTGAAGGAGCAGCTGAAAGATTTGTTGGATAAGGGCTTCATCAGACCCAGTACTTCGCCTTGGGGAGCCCCGGTATTATTTGTGCGTAAGAAAGACGGGTCGCTGCGTATGTGTATTGATTATCGGCAGCTGAATAAGGTAACTATAAAGAATAAATACCCCCTCCCCAGGATTGATGATTTGTTTGATCAGCTGCAGGGCGCTAAGTGTTTTTCGAAGGTAGATCTTCGATCCGGTTACCACCAGGTGCGAGTACGAGAGGCCGATATCCCTAAGACAGCTTTCCGGACCCGATATGGGCATTATGAGTTTAGGGTTATGTCTTTTGGGCTTACTAATGCCCCCGCAGTATTCATGGATTTAATGAACCGGGTATTCAGGCCATTCTTGGATATGTTCGTGATTGTATTCATTGATGATATCCTGGTTTATTCTCGGTCGGAGGCAGAGCACGCAGATCACCTGAGATCGGTATTAGGGGTACTCCGGCATCAGAAGTTATATGCGAAATTTTCTAAGTGTGAGTTCTGGCTGTCTTCAGTGGCTTTCTTGGGGCATGTTATTGCAGCTGATGGTGTCCGGGTGGACACACAGAAGATTGAGGCCGTGAAGAATTGGCCCAGACCTACGACGCCCACAGAGGTACGCAGTTTTCTGGGGTTAGCAGGTTATTACAGGAGGTTTGTGGAGAAGTTTGCTTCGATTTAAGCGCCTTTGACAAGGCTGACTCAGAAGGGAGCTAAGTTCCAGTGGTCTAACGCATGTGAACGGAGCTTCCAGTTGCTAAAGGAGAAGCTGACTACAGCCCCAGTTCTGACTCTTCCAGAGGGACCGGACGGGTATGTTATTTATTGTGACGCTTCTGGCATGGGGTTAGGCTGTGTATTGATGCAGCACGGCAGAGCTATAGCGTATGCTTCCCGGCAGCTCAAAAAGCATGAGAAGAATTATCCTACCCACGATCTGGAGTTCGCAGCGGTGATTCATGCTCTGAAGATATGGAGACACTATTTATATGGCGTTCATGTGGATATCTATACTGATCATAAGAGTCTCCAGTATATTTTCAGGCAGAGAGAGCTTAATTTGCGACAGCGGAGGTGGCTGGAGCTTCTGAAAGATTATGACGTGGATATTCTGTATCATCCGGGTAAGGCTAATGTTGTTGCCGATGCGCTCAGTCGGAAGTCTATGGGCAGTTTGGCCGATTTACAGCCAGACAGGAGAGAGATAGCCCGTGATATTCAGTAGTTGGCTAGTCTCGGGGTTCGTCTGGCCGATTCTGGAGATACACGGATTTCTGTTCGAGGGGTTTCTGAGTCATCTATCAGGGACGATATTAAGCGGCATCAGTTTGAGGATCCTGTCTTAGCTCGGTACAGGGACACAGCCTATGATAAGGAGAGTACTCCGTTCGAGTTTTCACCGGACGGCACTATGTTATACAGAGGCAGGTTGTGTGTACCTGATATTGCAGGCCTTCGGCAACAGGTTATGAGCGAGGCACATTATGCTCGCTATTCGGTCCATCCTGGGTCTACGAAGATGTACCATGATCTTCGATGCTTATACTGGTGGGACGGTATGAAGCGGGATATTGCAGAGTTCGTCGCCCTGTGTCCTAATTGTCAGCAGGTCAAGATTGAGCATCAGAAGCCGGGTGGACTGTTGCAGGAGATGGAAATCCCGACTTGGAAGTGGGAGGTTATTAATATGGACTTCATTACAGGATTGCCTCGCACTCCACGGAAGTATGATTCCATCTGGGTCGTCGTTGATAGGCTGACGAAATCAGCCCATTTTCTTCCCGTCAGGACTACCTATTCCGCCGAGGATTATGCCAGGCTCTATATTAAGGAGATTGTGAAGCTGCACGGAGTTCCTATGTCTATTATTTCTGACAGAGGCGCCCAGTTTACGGCGCATTTCTGGAGATCTTTTCAGGAGGGACTAGGGACTCAGGTGAGTCTGAGCACCGCATTTCATCCTCAGAGCGACGGGCAGGCCGAGCGCACTATACAGACGCTGGGGGATATGTTGCGGGCCTGCGTTATTGATTTCAGAGGCAGCTGGGATGATCACTTGCCATTGATTGAGTTTGCATATAATAACAGTTACCATTCCAGCATCCAGATGGCTCCGTACGAGGCTTTATATGGCAGGAAGTGCAGATCGCCGATCGGCTGGTTTGATATTGGCGAGACAGAGTTGATTGGCCCAGATATGGTCCAGCAGGCCGTGGACAAGGTGAAACTTATTCGAGAGCGACTGTTGGCAGCCCAGAGTCGACAGAAATCATACGCGGATAAACGGCGTCGACCGTTGGAGTTTCAGGTAGGCGATTGGGTATTTCTGAAGGTATCGCCTATGAAAGGCGTGATGCGGTTCGGCAGAAAGGGTAAGCTCAGTCCGCGTTATATTGGGCCTTATCAGATTGTTCGGAAAGCTGGAAATGTCGCCTATGAGCTAGATTTTCCATCTGATTTGGAAGCGGTACATCCGGTATTTCACGTCTCTATGCTTCGTAAATGCGTCGGTGACCCTTCCAGCATATTTCCTGCTGATGATATTCAGGTGACGGAGCAACTATCGTACGAGGAGCAGCCCGTATCTATTTTGGATCGTCAGGTAAGGAGGCTTCGGAATAAAGATGTAGCCTCTGTTAAGGTACTGTGGCGGAACGATAATAGGGAGGAAATGACATGGGAGGCCGAAGAGGAAATGAAGAAGAAATATCCTCATTTGTTCCCTATGCCCACAGGTAATCTAAAATCCTTGCTTAATTATATTCAATAATGAATGTGTAACATATGTGCTGACCATAAAAAGAAACTCCCCCGAAGCATTTTCAGACCCTATAAGATTAATTTAACATTCGAGGACGAATGTTCTAAAGGGGGGGAGGATGTTATATCCCGTATTTTTGAACCTCGGAGTATCTGCTGGGGTGGGGCCCACACACCGAGATTTTTTTTGGAACATCTGAAAAGTCATATGAATCACATATGTAAAGTTAAACACAACTCATGAAGTACCCTTGGACCAAATAAAAGTGGAAACCCTCCAAACGAATATTTTTAAGAAAACGTTTTCGGGTGACCTGACTTTGGGGGGCAAAAACTGTATTATAAGTTTGGAATTTCGAAAATACCTTGAAATAGAAGTTGTAGATAATTGAATTATCTTTCCATCCATAGGTCGTGGGTTCCCAGGTGACGTCGGTACAAGGAGTTATGAACGTTTTAAGGTCGAAAGGTCAGTGGGTTAGGCCCAACTCGGGACCAACCGAGTTGGCCCAAAAAAAAAAAAAAAAAAATTTAGGCCCAATGTTTAAGGGGTGGCCGGCCAAGTGAGGCCCAACTCATGGCTTTAATGAGTATTTCCATGTGCTAATTAATTATAAAGGGATCAATATCCCTTAGAAGGTTCAAGAGACTTAGAAGAGAAAGAAGAGCAAAACAAGAGCAAAAAAAGAAGACCATTTCGGGTTTGAGGTGCAAAAATTCACCACCAAAAATCTTGCTCCTAAAATTTTTCTTTTGTGGTTTTCCTACTAAGTTAAGGTTCCTTTGTAACTTGGTATAGTTGGATTGGAGTGGGGAGCATTAGAATCACCAAAGTGATCACATCTCCAAGTGAAGAAGACTTGAAGAAAAGGTAAGAATTTCTACCTTTTTATTGTGTTATGAAGGTTTGTTTATGTTGTGGTATGTGGAAATGAGTAGAAATTATGGAAATAAGGAAGTTTGCAAAGTGGGTATGTATATATATATGTAGCCATGGGTGTATATATGTTGTATACATATATGAGTTGAATTTTATGTTGCATTCTAGTTGTGGTTATGATGGAAATTATATTGGGAATGAAAGTTGAATGAATTTTGGTTGAAGTTGGAATGTAGATGATTATGTCACTTTAGAATAATTTTGTGATATTGTTATGTCCCGTATTTTCGTATAACGGGAAATCAAGAAATAAAGAAGACTTGTGTGTTGAGGAAATATTTTGATTTTGGTGAATATGAATATGTTGGTTATGGAGTTATTAATGTTAAGACGTCGGGGAAGGCCGAGGGTAAATTTGGAACTTCGGAAATTAGTTTCGGGAATTACAAAACGGGACATTTTATGAATTGGGCTAAGAAAATGGAATACAAAAATTGAGGCCCAAAGGAAGTGAATTGGCCGGCCCAAGGGAGCAAGTCCAAGTCCATTTATTAAGGTCATGTGCTATGCACATGACCTAGGAGTGGATATATATGATATATGTTAGCTTTATCAAGATCAAAAAAAAAAAAATCTCAAGAACACCATTGAAGGTGCTCTCGGCCGAAAAAGAAAGAGAAAGAAAAAAAAATTTCGTGGCTTGTTTCTAATCCAATCACCTAGTCTCTTTTGGAATGATTGATGAGTTCGAGGTGCTCTTCGTGGTGGTACAATTAGTTTGACGAAAGGGCGACGTTTGCGGCGAATCGGAATCTTAAGAACAAGGTAAGATTTTTATGTTTTAATGATATGAAATGGATGTATATGTGTTGGTGATTGAATTAGTGTGAAGATTGTGGGATGAGGTTGTGTTTGTGCATGGTGTGTGTGTGTAAAAGGGGAGTGTTTGGCCGTGAGTTCCATAGGGTGCAAGCCATAAGAATTTTATTCCTTTTAGTTTGAATAATGTGTTGTGGTGATCTTTATGTTGTGAAGGATTGATTAGAAAATAATTTCGAACGTTATCGGAAAGCGTATACATTTGGTATATTTGTGTATATCATAGTATATTTATGACACTAAAGACCTTAAATAAGATTTATGGTTGATGATAACGAATTTGGAATGAAACGACGCAAGTTAGAACGTTCGTCGTAACTTTTGGTGTTTTGAATGAAAATTTGAAAGTAGTGAACTTTGGGGATGTTTGTATGTGATTTGGAACTTGTATGTAGTGTGTTTGAATAATTGGGAATGAGTGAATGAATGGACTAATGTGAAAATAGATTTGGAATTTTGAAGTTGAATCAAGAATTTGCCAACTTATGTATTAAAGTGAAATTTTGAAGTTAATGTAATATGATTGTGGTTTGTATGGTTTAATGATGTTTGGGCTGTTGTTGTTGTTGTGTTTTGAGCCGAGCTAAGTCTCGGGGGTGTTAGATTTATAGGGGAAGTGCTGCCGAAATTTTGGTAGCCAAATATAACCCAAAGACTAAAATGTTAATTCTCATGAATAGTAACTGGTAAAAGTGACCATTTGCAGTTTCTGGACGAAACGGGGATTGCGATTTGAGGAGCGTAAGGCGCCAACCAGGTATGTAAAGCCTACCTATCATTCTTTTGGCATGTCCTAGACATACTAGGTTAAGATCGGCCCCTCGGGAATAGCCCTGCTCTTGGAAATCGAGGTTCAAGTTCGTGCACTATTCATTCAGCGCAATTGAACCCTTTTTGTCGCATTTGGTTAAAAGAATGTTCGTACCTCCAAAACTTGTGCCGTTGTGTCCGAAACTCCTCGAAACTTTCGTAGATGGCCCTATGGAGCCAAAAGTCTGTGATTTGTGTCCGCCGCCTCAATTTGAACCGAGGTGGGCCCGCGAGCCCCGAGGCTCCCCTTATTCGGTTTGTTTGGTCCGTTTGTGTCCGTTATAATCTGCGACTGTCCGTTTATGACCCAAGGATGTGTTTGAAACTTCCTATGCCATTAATGTACGTTTTCCACCCCGAATGATGTGAGATTTTCGGCAAATGACTTATGAACGCTTTTCTTGAGAATTTGGCAGTTTGGAACTTCGTAACTTTTACACATAAACTTTGATAAATCTGATTCCTGCTCCGAGCCTTCTGGCGTCAGTATATACCTATACGTAAACTATATGTTGAGTCCGACAAATTATTTTTTGTTATGTCCCGTATTTTCGTATAACGGGAAATCAAGAAAGAAAGAAGACTTGTGTGCGTTGAGGAAATATTTTGATTTTGGTGAATATGAACATGTTGGTTATGGAGTCATAAATGTTAAGACCTCGGGGAAGGCCGAGGGTAAATTTGGAATTTCGGAAATTTGTTTCGGGAATTACAAAACGAGGCGTTTAGTGAATTGGGCCAAGAAAAATGCAATACAAAAATTGAGGCCCAATTGAGTGAATTGGCCGGCCCAAAGGAGAAAACCCAAGTCCATTTCATTAAGGTCATGTGCATAGCACATGACCTATAAGTGGATATATATGATTTAGGCTTGGCCTTATCAAGACCATAACAAGAAAAAAATCAAAGAACACAAAGTTAGGGGGTTTCGGCCACTTGAGAGAAAAAGAAGGAAAAATTTCCAACCTTGGTTGTTGTTTCAAAAATCTTGAGTTTTACATAGTGGTGAAGTGCTCAAGACGCTCTCCGACGTGATACAATTAGTTCGGAGAAAGAGCGACGTTTGCGGCAAGTCGGAAACTCAAGAAAAAGGTAAGATTTTTATGTTTTAATGATATGAAATGGATGTATATGTGTTGTTGATTGAATTAGTGTGAAGGTTTTGGAATGGGGTTGTGTTTGTGCATGGTGTGTGTGTGTATAAAGGGTGTGTTTGGCCGAAAGTGAGGGAGGTGAAAGGCCTAAGAATTTGAGCTTGTTTAGTTTGAATAATGTGTTGTTGTGGTCATTATGTTGTAAAGGATTGATTAAGGAATTGAGTTGGTATTAGAAAATAATTTTTGACGTTATCGGAAAGTGTATACCCTTGGTATATTTGTGTATATCATAGTATATTTATGATACTAAAGACTTTGAATATGATTCATGGTTGATGAAAATGAGTTTGGAATGAAACGACGCAAATTAGAACGTTCGTCGTAACTTTTGGTGTTTGAATGAAAATTGGAAAGTAGTGAACTTTGGGGATGCTTGTATGCGGTTTGGAACTTGTTTGTTATGTAATGGAATAATCTTGAATGAATGAATACAATAATGTGGATATAAGTTGAAATTGTGAAGTTTGGAAATAGGATTACCAACTTATGAAATAAGGTGCAATTGTGAAGTTAGTGTGTTTGATTGTGATTCGTATTGTGTAATGATGTGTGGGTTGTTGTTGTTGTTGTATTTTGAGCCGAGCTAAGTCTCGGGGGTGTTTGATTTATAGGGGAAGTGCTGCCGAAATTTCGGTAGCCAAGTTTAGCCCCAAAGATGAATATGTTAATTCTCATGAATAGTAACTGGTAACAGTGACCATTTACAGTTTCTGGACGAAACGGGAACTGCGATTTGAGGAGCGTAAGGCGCCAACCAGGTATGTAAAGCCTACCTCTTATTCTTTTGGCATGTCCTAGACCTACTAGGTAAATTTCAGAATCTCGGGAATAACTTTGCTCTCGGAAATCGAGGTTCAAGTTCAAGCACTATTCATTCAGCGCGATTGAAACCTTTTGGTCCCATTTGGGTAAAAGAACGCTCGTACCTCCATAACTTGTGCTGTTGAGTCCGAAACTCTTCGAAACTTTTGTAAATGACTATATGAAGCCAAAAACCTGCGATTTGTGTCCGCCGCCTCAATTTGACCCGAGGTGGGCCCGCGAGCCCCGAGGCTCCCCTTATTCGGTTTGTTTGATTCGTTTGTGTCTGTTTTAAAATGCGACTGTTTGTTTATGACCCAAGGATGCGTTGGAAACTTCCTGTGCCATTAATGCACGTTCTGTACTTTGGATGATGTGAGAATTCCGAAAGAGTGACTCATGAACAGTTTTCTTACGAATGTGACAGCTCGGAACTTCGTAACCTCTATATGCCTACTTTTATCAATCTGATTCCTACTTCGAGCCTCTTGGTGTCAGTGTATACTTATATGTAAATTATATGTTGAGTTCGGTAAATTATTTTTGATATGCATATGGTTTCTGCACTACTCTGTTCGTGCTGTCTGCTATGATTTCGTTTGTCGGTACCCGGGCCGACTTTGTGATCGTGCGCACTATGTTATATTCGGGAGTTATGATGTGTTACGGTTTCCGAGGCCTCGCCATAGGGCCGGTTACCGTTTATGGAGTTATGATGTGATATGGCATTTGATATGTTCTGATGATATGATGTGTGTGTGATATGATGTGTCTGGAGATTGTACGGAGATTTGAAAACTTCTGGAGCTATGATGTGTTGTGGCACCAGCGTCGGGGGGTGACCACGTTCCTAAACCCTATACATGATTTGATTTGCATTTGTACGTTCGCCTCCCGCACAGGTTTGGTTTGTTTGCGATAACGGTGTGTTTGTTCCTTCTGACTCCCGCTGTGTTTGTGATTTCTGTATCCTCTGCTTTACATACTCAGTACTTCTCCCGTACTGACCCCCGTTTCTTCGGGGGCTGTGTTTCATGCCCGCAGGTACAGAAGCTCGTCTGGGTGGTCCTCCGATTTAGGCTACTCAGTCTGCTGTGTTGGAGAGCTCCCCTTGATCCGGAGCCTACTTTTGGTACATATCTTTTGTTGTGTCTGTATTCTGCATACTTGGATGAGTGGGTACGGCGGGGCCCTGTCCCGTCCTATGTTCATATGTCTTATGTTCTGTTTGTCTAGAGGCCTGTAGTCAGATTTGTGGGTCGTGGGTCCGGTGTGTTCGTATGTGAGTCTGTTTTGTGTTCTTAAGCGGCCCGTACACTACTATGGCCAAGTCGGCCTCTGATTTTGTATGTATGTGTATGCTTTTGGGGGCGATGTACATTCCGCCACCCTTCGGATGTGTGTGTGTGAAAATTTGGCGAAGTACATTCCGCCTCTTTTCTGATTTGCGATTTGTTTGATCTGTACGGGCGACTGCTTAGGATCAGTATTCGGTAGATGTCTGATTACGATGTTGAGTCTGAATATCGTATGTTGTGGTTGGACGAGTCTGATTACGATGATATGGGTGTGAGTTTGTTTGGGGTGTCCCTGTAGGGCACCAGTCGCGGCCCACGGGGTTGGGTCGTGACAAAAGTGGTATCAGAGCGGTTTGTCCTCGGAATGTCTACAGGCCGTGTCTAGTAGAGTCTTGTTTATCGATGTGTTGTGCACCACATCTATAAACGGGAAGCTACAGGGCATTTAGGATGTTACCCTTCTTTGTATTCTCAGATCGTGCGATAAAGCTGTATGATTAGGATGATTCTCCTTCACGAATTGCTGTTCCTACAGCAAGGCTCCAAGGAGCAGAAGTGTCGGTATTTGGGGAAAGATGATTCTGACCCTCTTCCTACAGGTGATTGTAGGTTGGTGAAGGATGAAGAGGACGGCGTCTGACGATGAGGATGGGGGTGCCAAGAAGGTCCCCAGGCTGTCACCGGGGCCGAGTAGGCAGGGCCCCAGTTACTCGATCGAGACGGATCCTTCGGAGGATTCCCCGGAGGATAGCTACGATACGGATCCGTCGGAGGACCCCTCTACGATTCCTCCAGAGTCTCCGATCCCTGGGGCGGAGGATCCCGTGGAGGATGGCTATGACACAGATATCTCGGAGGATCTGGCAATGACCCCTCCGGAGCTTCTTACCTCCGCGGAGGAAGATAGTGATGAGGTAGATCCATCGGAGCATTCTTCTGGGACGACGCAGGAGGATATTTTTTAGTATGCACGAGCTCTGGTTATTAGGGAGGACCGTGATAGCCCGGCCACCTCGGAGAGTGCTATGGATTTCTCCGGTTCTTGGCCTGGGTCGCCTGTGAGCCGGGATTTGTCTGACCGTCCGTACCCCTCCGATTCAGATGCAAGTGATAATGGAGACCAGATAGCCAGGGAGCAGACAGACGTGGATGATAGTGGACATACCTCTCACGGCAGCTCCCCAGGTCAGACCCGATATTGGTTATTTATATGTGTATGAGTTTTTAGAATTTTCTATATGTGTATGTTATTCGCGAAACGTTGTTCTATGAAGACGACGGAAATTTAAAGGAATTAGAGATCTAGTGACCCAAGGCAAGGGTGACTAAATGTCCCCGCCGTCCGAGTGATTTTGGAAATCCTGGAGGAAGGTAAACAGGAAAGTGCCTCCGATGCCGGTTGAGTTGGGCACGTGTGGTAAGTGTCGACGACGTTATAATTCTCATTTGAAGTTATCGGCCCTGTGTGGCTGCGTTACGACATGATATGGTATATATGTGAGTATATGTGTGTTAGCCCTGTGCGGCATGATTGGTATTTCTGGTGTACAGGTTTCGGATAGTAAGAAATACAGAGGAAACTCTGCCCAAATTTTTCCAGAAATAGGGAAGTAAATATGTAGACTAAGTACAAAAGGCCCCGCGATACCTATCGGACTGTAGTTCTCTTCTGTCAGTGGCCAAAGAACACCTTACGGTGGTATTTTATCCGATCACATCGATTATTTGGAGGCTTAAATTCGTGGGTTGGCCGTGATCATATGTATGGGTGTATGAGAGCGAATGTTTGAGATTCAGAAAGGCGACAAGGTAATGGTACGACTTAGCCGAGTGTGGGACCCGCTACGAAAAATTTTCGAAAAATTTGCTAAGACCCCGTTTGGCCTAAAATTACGTGACAAAGGTCGTGCGGGGCAATTGAAGAAATTATATCAGCCCTAACGCGTTAAAATACGTAAAAGATTTGGGGTTAAGCGTGCTCAAGCCAGAGCAATTCTGGGATGGGTGACCCCCTGGGAAGTAATGCAAAATTTTGCACAAATGTAAGTATGATTAATGTAAATGAAAATTTGGGGTAACCAAAAGGTAAATAGAATGTGTGTGGAATAATCAGTGCCCTTTCGAGAGTCGCGCGGAACGAGGCGGACTAAATGGGCAAAAAGAAAAGGGTATGACACCTCTTGGGAAATTGAACGAATTTGAATAACAGCCAGAGATGTTCGCCAGTAAAGTATGAGTAAACGTGTGTATGTATATATGTATGTGTATGTGTGTGTATGATTTTCATTTGGTGCCTATGCGGGGTAAGAGCCGAGCCCCGGCAATTGATGTTGAGATAAATGAAAGGTGAGCAGTGTGAATGGATAGAATCTTTGAAAGAGTTGATACGTAAGACACAAAGTAAATTGTGTGACGACTTGGTGAGTGAGTTTGCAAATAAAGGGAAATTCTCATGAATTATTGGAGCCTTAATATGAATAATTTGATTCTAAATTGACATCCTATCTGTGGGGCTTCTGCACTTCCGATTCCGATGAGGCTCTACCTAGTACACCTCTGTACCTCTGCGTTCGACTAGGTTCCCGTCCGATGAACCTTTTGTGCGTTTGATTCTGAATCCGTTTCTGTCTGGCACACCTCTGTGGGTCTGACTCTGGATATACATCCATCTGATATGCTTCGGTGTGTTTGATTTTGACCGCGCGTATGTTTGATATGTTTCGGTTTGTCTGATCACGACTCTGTATGAAACAATTCCGTATCTTTGGTTCTGATTTTGGGTTTGTTCGATGTGAGTCCGTACGTCTGACTTCGACTGTGAATCTGTTTGGTATATCTCTGTGTGTCTGATTCTGCCTACGAATTCGTTTGATACGCCTTTGTACGTCTGACTCCGATCTCAGATGTGTCTGATATGCTTCCGTACCTTCGATGTTGACTACGAATCCGTCCGCCATAGTTGAGTATGTCTGCCTCCGATTATGAATCCGTCCGGTTTTAGTTCGGAATCTGTTCGGTATGAAGTGTCTGATAGGAGGTAGAGTGAGATTACGACTATGTGGTAAGGAAACTCAAAAGTGTGAAAAGAAGATGATATTGACGATGGTGTCTGGAAAGCGTCCGTCCCTTACAAGAATATAATGCAGAGTTCGGTGATTACGTAGAGTATGAGGAAAGGTACTATGAAGGTATTTGAGTCAGTGATGTGAAAAATCTACCCTAGTATTGGTAAAGAAGACATGTCAGAGAAATCAATAAAGGACAACTATCAAGAGAACCCTCCCGGAGTAGTACGATACCCATGAGTTCGATTCAACATTCGAGGACGAATGTTCTTAAGGGGGGAGGAATGTTATGTCCCGTATTTTCGTATAACGGGAAATCAAGAAAGAAAGAAGACTTGTGTGCGTTGAGGAAATATTTTGATTTTGGTGAATATGAACATGTTGGTTATGGAGTCATAAATGTTAAGACCTCGGGGAAGGCCGAGGGTAAATTTGGAATTTCGGAAATTTGTTTCGGGAATTACAAAACGAGGCGTTTAGTGAATTGGGCCAAGAAAAATGCAATACAAAAATTGAGGCCCAATTGAGTGAATTGGCCGGCCCAAAGGAGAAAACCCAAGTCCATTTCATTAAGGTCATGTGCTATGCACATGACCTATAAGTGGATATATATGATTTAGGCTTGGCCTTATCAAGACCATAACAAGAAAAAAATCAAAGAACACAAAGTTAGGGGGTTTCGGCCACTTGAGAGAAAAAGAAGGAAAAATTTCCAACCTTGGTTGTTGTTTCAAAAATCTTGAGTTTTACATAGTGGTGAAGTGCTCAAGACGCTCTCCGACGTGATACAATTAGTTCGGAGAAAGAGCGACGTTTGCGGCAAGTCGGAAACTCAAGAAAAAGGTAAGATTTTTATGTTTTAATGATATGAAATGGATGTATATGTGTTGTTGATTGAATTAGTGTGAAGATTTTGGAATGGGGTTGTGTTTGTGCATGGTGTGTGTGTGTATAAAGGGTGTGTTTGGCCGAAAGTGAGGGAGGTGAAAGGCCTAAGAATTTGAGCTTGTTTAGTTTGAATAATGTGTTGTTGTGGTCATTATGTTGTAAAGGATTGATTAAGGAATTGAGTTGGTATTAGAAAATAATTTTTGACGTTATCGGAAAGTGTATACCCTTGGTATATTTGTGTATATCATAGTATATTTATGATACTAAAGACTTTGAATATGATTCATGGTTGATGAAAATGAGTTTGGAATGAAACGACGCAAATTAGAACGTTCGTCGTAACTTTTGGTGTTTGAATGAAAATTGGAAAGTAGTGAACTTTGGGGATGCTTGTATGCGGTTTGGAACTTGTTTGTTATGTAATGGAATAATCTTGAATGAATGAATACAATAATGTGGATATAAGTTGAAATTGTGAAGTTTGGAAATAGGATTACCAACTTATGAAATAAGGTGCAATTGTGAAGTTAGTGTGTTTGATTGTGATTCGTATTGTGTAATGATGTGTGGGTTGTTGTTGTTGTTGTATTTTGAGCCGAGCTAAGTCTCGGGGGTGTTTGATTTATAGGGGAAGTGCTGCCGAAATTTCGGTAGCCAAGTTTAGCCCCAAAGATGAATATGTTAATTCTCATGAATAGTAACTGGTAACAGTGACCATTTACAGTTTCTGGACGAAACGGGAACTGCGATTTGAGGAGCGTAAGGCGCCAACCAGGTATGTAAAGCCTACCTCTTATTCTTTTGGCATGTCCTAGACCTACTAGGTAAATTTCAGAATCTCGGGAATAACTTTGCTCTCGGAAATCGAGGTTCAAGTTCAAGCACTATTCATTCAGCGCGATTGAAACCTTTTGGTCCCATTTGGGTAAAAGAACGCTCGTACCTCCATAACTTGTGCTGTTGAGTCCGAAACTCTTCGAAACTTTTGTAAATGACTATATGAAGCCAAAAACCTGCGATTTGTGTCCGCCGCCTCAATTTGACCCGAGGTGGGCCCGCGAGCCCCGAGGCTCCCCTTATTCGGTTTGTTTGATTCGTTTGTGTCTGTTTTAAAATGCGACTGTTTGTTTATGACCCAAGGATGCGTTGGAAACTTCCTGTGCCATTAATGCACGTTCTGTACTTTGGATGATGTGAAAATTCCGAAAGAGTGACTCATGAACAGTTTTCTTACGAATGTGACAGCTCGGAACTTCGTAACCTCTATATGCCTACTTTTATCAATCTGATTCCTACTTCGAGCCTCTTGGTGTCAGTGTATACTTATATGTAAATTATATGTTGAGTTCGGTAAATTATTTTTGATATGCATATGGTTTCTGCACTACTCTGTTCGTGCTGTCTGCTATGATTTCGTTCGTCGGTACCCGGGCCGACTTTGTGATCGTGCGCACTATGTTATATTCGGGAGTTATGATGTGTTACGGTTTCCGAGGCCTCGCCATAGGGCCGGTTACCGTTTATGGAGTTATGATGTGATATGGCATTTGATATGTTCTGATGATATGATGTGTGTGTGATATGATGTGTCTGGAGATTGTACGGAGATTTGAAAACTTCTGGAGCTATGATGTGTTGTGGCACCAGCGTCGGGGGGTGACCACGTTCCTAAACCCTATACATGATTTGATTTGCATTTGTACGTTCGCCTCCCGCACAGGTTTGCTTTGTTTGCGATAACGGTGTGTTTGTTCCTTCTGACTCCCGCTGTGTTTGTGATTTCTGTATCCTCTGCTTTACATACTCAGTACTTCTCCCGTACTGACCCCCGTTTCTTCGGGGGCTGTGTTTCATGCCCGCAGGTACAGAAGCTCGTCTGGGTGGTCCTCCGATTTAGGCTACTCAGTCTGCTGTGTTGGAGAGCTCCCCTTGATCCGGAGCCTACTTTTGGTACATATCTTTTGTTGTGTCTGTATTCTGCATACTTGGATGAGTGGGTACGGCGGGGCCCTGTCCCGTCCTATGTTCATATGTCTTATGTTCTGTTTGTCTAGAGGCCTGTAGTCAGATTTGTGGGTCGTGGGTCCGGTGTGTTCGTATGTGAGTCTGTTTTGTGTTCTTAAGCGGCCCGTACACTACTATGGCCAAGTCGGCCTCTGATTTTGTATGTATGTGTATGCTTTTGGGGGCGATGTACATTCCGCCACCCTTCGGATGTGTGTGTGTGAAAATTTGGCGAAGTACATTCCGCCTCTTTTCTGATTTGCGATTTGTTTGATCTGTACGGGCGACTGCTTAGGATCAGTATTCGGTAGATGTCTGATTACGATGTTGAGTCTGAATATCGTATGTTGTGGTTGGACGAGTCTGATTACGATGATATGGGTGTGAGTTTGTTTGGGGTGTCCCTGTAGGGCACCAGTCGCGGCCCACGGGGTTGGGTCGTGACATTTTTGATATGCATATGGTTCCTGCACTACTCTGTTCGTGTTGTCTGCTATGACTCCGTTCGTCGGTACCCGGGCCGACTTTGTGATCGTGCGTGCTATAATATATTCGGGAGTTATGATGTGTTACGGTTTCCGAGGCCTCGCCATAGGGCCGGTTACCGTTTATGGAGTTATGATGTGATATGGCATTTGATATGTTCTGATGATATGATGTGTGTGTGATATGATGTGTCTGGAGACTGTACGGAGATTTGAAAACTTCTGGAGTTATGATGTGTTGTGGCACCAGCGTCGGGGGGGTGACCACGTTCCTAAACCCTATACATGATTTGATTTGCATTTGTACGTTCGCCTCCCGCACAGGTTTGCTTTGTTGCGATGTCGGTGTGTTTGTTCTTTCTGACTCCAGCTGTGTTTGTGATTTCTGTACCTTCTGCTTTACATACTCAGTACTTCTCCCGTACTGACCCCCGTTTCTTCGGGGGCTGTGTTTCATGCCCGCAGGTACAGAAGCTCGTTTGGGTGGTCCTCCAGTTTAGGCTACTCATTCTGCTGTGTTGGAGAGCTCCCCTTTGATCCGGAGACTACTTTTGGTACATATCTTATGTTGTGTCTGTATTCTGTATATTTGGATGAGTGGGTACGGCGGGGCCCTGTCCCGTCCTATGTTCTTAGGTTCTGTTTTGTCTAGAGGCCTGTAGTCAAATTTGTGGGTCGTGGGTCCGGTGTGTTTGCGTGTGAGTCTGTTTTGCGATCTTGAGCGGCCCGTACGCTACTATGGCCAAGTCGGCCTCCGAGTTTGTATGTGTGGGTATGCATTTGGGGGCGATGTACATTCCGCCACCCCTCTGAGGTGTGTGTGTGAAATTTGGCGATGTATATTCCGCCTCCTTTCTGATTTGTAATTTGTCTGATCTGTACGGGCGACTGCTTAGAATAAGTGTTCGGTAGATGTCTGATTGCGATGTTGAGTTCGAATAGCGTATGCTGAGTTCGGTTGAGTTTGAATTGCGATGATCTGGGTGTGAGTTCGTTTGAGGTGTCCCAGAAGGGCACCAGTCGCGGCCCACGGGGCTGGGTCGTGACAAAAGTGGTATCAGAGCGGTTTGTCCTCGGAATGTCTACAGGCCGTGTCTAGTAGAGTCTTGTTTATCGATGTGTTGTGCACCACATCTATAAACAGGGAGCTACAGGACATCTAGGATGTTGTGTTGCCCTTTCTTTGGAATCTTAGATCGTGCGATAGAGCTGTGTTAATAGGGTCATTCTGATCTGACCCGTTGTTGTGTTTGCAGTGATGCCTCCGAAGAAGGCAACGGCGGCCCAGAAGGGCAAGGCAAAGGTGGGAGAGACCAGTCAGGCACAACGGGCTACTCGGGCTCATGTTTATGATTTGCCTGAGGTTACACCTCATTCTGAGGGGTCTGCTACACCCCCATTAGTACAGCCTGGAACGGGACCTTCAGCAGCTCCAGAGGTCCGTATACCAGCTCCTGAGGCTCCAGCTTCTCAGCCAGGGGCGGAGGATAGGACCCTGAGGGAGGCTGTACAGTTGTTGACCACGATTGTAGCCGGACAGGCTCGCAAGTGTTACATCCGACATTTTTGTTCATTCGAAAAATTCAAGATAAAATGACTTGATGGAAAGTTGAATGTTTGTGAATTTTATGAATATCTTGTGAATATTATGTGAACATGTTATGGATGCCTCCGATGTATGTCGTAATGATTTTGATGGATAATGGCTATGAAAATAATAAGTTTTGGTTGGAAATGTAAGTTTGAAACGAAAGATAATTCGTCGTGTCGAAAGGTGGCTAATAATGCCATAGGGTATGATTTAGTGTTTATTGATGTTTGTTGTTGTTTGGATGTCTCCTCTGGGTTGTTGTGTTTCTAAATTGAGCCGAGCTAAGTCTCGGGGATGTCGTATATACAGAGGAAATGCTGCCGAAATTTCGGTAGGCGATTATGTGTAAAGTTAGAATATTGAAAGAATGGAACTAACCAAACGGTAAACTTGACCATTTCCAGATTTTGGGCGAAGTTTGGATTGACGCCAAGAGAGCATAAGGCGCCATCGAGGTATGTGAAGCACTTCTCTACGTTCCTAGGCATGTTCTGGATGTGGTAGGCTCGGCCGCGAGCCTTAGGTCCGACTCCGTTCCCCGGAATTCGAGACGGAAAACCGCTCCAATTCCTTCAATTCAATTGAACCTATTTTCTTACAAATTGCCCTTAAAGTGAGATTTTGTACAAAACTTCCCCAAACGGAGTCGGAACACTTCCGAATGAGTATGGGTTACCTCATAAGGTCAATTAGCAATAAATTACGTATATAGCCTCGGGTTGGTCCGAGGTGGGCCCATAAGGCCCGATACTTCCGGTACGATTTTAAATACTTCTGTTTCGGGTCCGATTTTCTCTAAAAACTTCTGAATTATTATTTTGTGTATATTATGGCTATTTTTGTGTAATCTATATAACATGCTTTCTGAACATCTGAGCATCCCATTCTGATAATCTGTCGTGCCTTCCCAACTAGGTTATAGGCGCGTACTATGCATACTATCTGGACATTCTGATTTTGGCTCGCCGTTTGGCACCCTTCAGTTTGATTGAGTCTGTATGTTGAGTCTGTAGGTAGGTGGTTTCTCATTTATCGATTCGTGTCTGTCTCAATGCATTCTTTCACTGCGACCCGGGCCAGGTTCTGTTATCGTGCACATTTCTCTGCATTGTTCACCGCGTCCCTCGGCGTACGGGCCGGGATCTGTATGTCTGTATGATCTGTGTATAGGGATGGCGGCCAGGATGGCATATGATCTGATTTGATTCTGTCTGTCCACCGCGTCCCGTACTAAGAGGGCCGGGTTCTGTTACCGCGCCCCCAGACAGGGCCGGGATCTGTATGAATATATGCGTGTGCTATCTGTACTTATAAAGCACACGCCTCTGTATGATTTTGTATGACTCTGTGCTACTCTGCATGCATAATTCTGTCTGACATACTACTGTCTGTCCGTCTGTGCTTCAACTATTTCTGTATGTCCGTATGGATTCTGACTCTGTATGTCCGTATGGGTTCTGATTCTGCCCGTCCGTCCGTATTATGATTCCGTCTGTCTGTCCGAACTATAATTCTGTTTATTTGTATGGAACACGATTCTGTATGTCTGTCTGGATCATAACTCTGTCCGTCAGTCTGATTTATGGTTCTGTCCGTTATATTTCTGTGACTCCGGTTCGGACTATGTTTATATCTGTTATGTTTCTGCTTTACATACTCGGTACATTTTTCGTACTGACCCCCGTTCTTCGGGGGCTGCGCTACATGCCCGCAGGTACAGACGCGCCAGGTGACACGCCGCCAGCGTAGGTTCTGACTCTGCCATTCGAAGAGCTCCTTTGACTCGGAGCATATCTTTTGGTATATATTTTCTGTCTTTTGTGTACTCCGTATGTATGTATATTCTGGGTACGGCGGGGCCCTGTCCCGTCATATGATTCTGTATGTCTGTAGAGGCCTGTAGATGGATATGTGGGTTACGGGTTTCGTCTGTATGTTAGCCTTATCGGCTTATCTGTAAATGTCTGTATGTTCAGGTATATGTATATATATATGTAAGTTACGCGCGTGCCGTAATTGTATCGGCCTACTTTTGTAATTTCTGTTTTAAAAAAAAAAAAAAAAAATCCGTATGATTCGAAATTCGGTCGGGTAGGTACGTATGGGTACCCAGTTAGGGTACCAGTCGCGGCCCACGGGGTTGGGTCGTGACAGCAAGCGCGGGCGGAGGGACGATGATGATGAGGACAGGCGGGACAGCCTGAGAGTTCGGGAGTTCTTGTTATGCGGCCCTCCAGAGTTTTTCGGGTCTAAGCCTGACGAGGACCCCCATGACTTCATTCGGGGGATGCGGCGTGCATTAGACTTGGTCAGGGCGTCCGAGACCGAGTCGGTTGAGCAGGCTTCGCATAGACTTCGGGATGTTGCCGCGCATTGGTATGAGACTTGGGAGCTATCCCGGGGTGGGGGTGCTCCTCCAGCTATGTGGGATCAGTTTGTGACTGCTTTCACCCGCCACTTTCTGCCCCCAGAGTTACGACGGGAGCGAGCTGATCGGTTTTTGCATCTGCAGCAGAGGGGTCGGAGCGTCCGTGAATATAATTTGGAGTTTGATTCCCTGGCCCGGTATGCCCCTGCCGTGGTGGCAGATATGACAGATCGGATGCATAGATATGTTATGGGGCTGGATCGTTACTTGATTGACGGGTGTATGGCGGTGTCATTGCAGACAGATATGGACATTGCCCGTCTACAGGCCTACGCCCAGGGGATGGAGAACCGGCACCGAGCAGATCGGCCCAGCTGAGAGTATGATGGGAGACGGCCTAAGAGGGCCAGATCAGCGGGGTATTCTGGAGATTCCCGGGGCGGGCAGCCTCAGTATCATTCCAGCGGGTACTTTCCTCCGTCAGGCCGGGACACACAGTCTGTTGGTAAGAGGTTTGATGGAGCAGGACCGTCCAGGGCAGACCAGAGTTCCAGAGCCCCAGGTCCTCAGTCGAGCAGGGGTCCCAGTCAGTCTAGGCCACCCATACCCCAGTGTTCGTATTGCGGAAGATCGCACCCAGGTGAGTGCTTCAGGGCCACGGGGGCCTGTTTTTCTTGCGGCCGCCAGGGCCATATCATGCGGGATTGTCCTGGGGCAGGCGGTTCCGGCAGCACAGCACCGCCGATGAGATCCGTTGCTGGTTCGTCATCTACCCCTTCGGCCACGCGCTCTACGGGGCGAGGTATGCCAGCACCAGCGGGCCGCGGTAGAGGCCGTGGTGGGGCTTCAGATTCTAGCGGTCCCTCGAACCGCATCTACGCTTTGACTGGTCGTCGGGACCCAGAGGCACCCCCAGACACAGACCCAGGTATATTACTAACCTTTTTGTTTAATGAATATGTGCAATGGTAGGTTTGTACCTCAGTATTATGCGATATACTTTTTGTGTGTGTCAGTAAAGGTAAGGTAAGAATCCGAATTAATGAAAATATCCGAGGCAGTTATCTGTACATGTGGCAGGAAAATATATGGGATTTGGAAGACTAGAACGATAGACCTCACAGCCAGAAAAGCAAACGACCTCTTTGGGTTAGAGTGGGACCCGCTACGAAAATTTTCCGAAAAAAATTGCTAAGACCCCGTTTGGCCTAAAATTATGTGGCAAAGGTCGTGCGAGGCAGTTGGCGAAATTATATCAGCCCTAACGCATCAAAATGTGTAAAAGTTTCAGGGTTAAGCGTGCTCAAGCCAGAGCAATTCTGGGATGGGTGACCCCCTGGGAAGTAACGCAAAATTTTGCACAAGTGTAAGTATGATTAACGTAAATGGGAATTTGGGGTAACCAAAGGTGAATAGAATGTGTGGAGAATAATTAGTGCCCTTTCGAGAGTCGCGCGGAACGAGGCGGACTAAATGGGCGAAAAGAAAAGGATACAACACCTCTTGGGAAATTGAACGAATTTGAATAACAGCCAGAGATGTTCGCCGGTAAGGTATGAGTAAACGTGTGTAGGTGTATATGTATGTGTATGTGTGTGTATGATTCTCATTTGGTGCCTAGGAGGGCTAAGAGCTGAGCCCGGCGACTAATGTTGTGATAAATAAAAGATAAGCAGTGTGAGTAATTGGAAATTTGAAGGAATCGATACGTAAGACGCAAGGTAAATTGTGTGACGGCTTGGTGAGTGAGTTTGCAAATCAAGGGGAATTCTCATGAATTATTGGAGCCTTAATATGAATGATTTGATTCTAAATTGACATCCTATCTGTGGTGCTTCTGCACTTCCGATTCCGATGAGGCTCTACCTAGTACACCTCTGTACTTCTGCGTTCGACTAGGTTCCCGTCCGATGAACCTTTTGTGCGTTTGATTCTGAATCCGTTTCTGTCTGGCACACCTCTGTATGTCTGACTCTGGATATAAATCCGTCTGATATGCTTCTGTGCGTTTGATTTTGACCGCGTGTGTGTTTGATACCCTTCGGTTTGTCTGATCACGATTCGGTATGAAACAATTTTGTATATTCGCTTCTGATTTCGGATCTGTTCGATATGATCCCATACGTCTGATTTCGATTGTGAATCTGTTTGGTATACCTTCGTGTGTTTGATTCTGCTTACGAATTCGTCTGATACGCCTTTGTATGTCTGACCCTGATCTCAGATTTGTTTGACCCACTTTTGTACCTCTGACTTCGACTACGAATCCATCCGCCATAGTTGAGTATGTCTGCCTCCGATTATGAATCCGTTCGGTTTTAGTTCTGAATCTGTTTGGCATGAAGTGTCTGATATGAAGTAAAGTGAGATTACGACGATGTGGTAAGGAAACTCAGGAGTGTGAAAAGAATATGATATTGACGATGATGTCTGGAAAGCGTCCGTCCCTTACGAGAATATAGTGCAGAGTTCGGTGATTACGTAGAGTATGAGAAAATGTATTATGAAGGTATTTGGGTCAGTGATGTGAAAAATCTACCCTAGTATTGGTAAAGAAGACATGTCGGAGAAATCAATAAAGGACAACTATCAAGAGAACCCTCCCGGAGTAGTACGGCACCCTTGAGGTCGATTCAACATTCGAGGACGAATGTTCTACAGGGGGGGAGAATGTTATGTCCCGTATTTTCGTATAACGGGAAATCAAGAAATAAAGAAGACTTGTGTGTTGAGGAAATATTTTGATTTTGGTGAATATGAATATGTTGGTTATGGAGTTATTAATGTTAAGACGTCGGGGAAGGCCGAGGGTAAATTTGGAACTTCGGAAATTAGTTTCGGGAATTACAAAACGGGACATTTTATGAATTGGGCTAAGAAAATGGAATACAAAAATTGAGGCCCAAAATAAGTGAATTGGCCGGCCCAAGGGAGCAAGTCCAAGTCCATTTATTAAGGTCATGTGCTATGCACATGACCTAGGAGTGGATATATATGATATATGTTAGCTTTATCAAGATCAAAAAAAAAAAAAATCTCAAGAACACCATTGAAGGTGCTCTCGGCCGAAAAAGAAAGAGAAAGAAAAAAAAATTTCGTGGCTTGTTTCTAATCCAATCACCTAGTCTCTTTTGGAATGATTGATGAGTTCGAGGTGCTCTTCGTGGTGGTACAATTAGTTTGACGAAAGGGCGACGTTTGCGGCGAATCGGAATCTTAAGAACAAGGTAAGATTTTTATGTTTTAATGATATGAAATGGATGTATATGTGTTGGTGATTGAATTAGTGTGAAGATTGTGGGATGAGGTTGTGTTTGTGCATGGTGTGTGTGTGTAAAAGGGGAGTGTTTGGCCGTGAGTTCCATGGGGTGCAAGCCATAAGAATTTTATTCCTTTTAGTTTGAATAATGTGTTGTGGTGATCTTTATGTTGTGAAGGATTGATTAGAAAATAATTTCGAACGTTATCGGAAAGCGTATACATTTGGTATATTTGTGTATATCATAGTATATTTATGACACTAAAGACCTTAAATAAGATTTATGGTTGATGATAACGAATTTGGAATGAAACGACGCAAGTTAGAACGTTCGTCGTAACTTTCGGTGTTTTGAATGAAAATTTGAAAGTAGTGAACTTTGGGGATGTTTGTATGTGATTTGGAACTTGTATGTAGTGTGTTTGAATAATTGGGAATGAGTGAATGAATGGACTAATGTGAAAATAGATTTGGAATTTTGAAGTTGAATCAAGAATTTGCCAACTTATGTATTAAAGTGAAATTTTGAAGTTAATGTAATATGATTGTGGTTTGTATGGTTTAATGATGTTTGGGCTGTTGTTGTTGTTGTGTTTTGAGCCGAGCTAAGTCTCGGGGGTGTTAGATTTATAGGGGAAGTGCTGCCGAAATTTCGGTAGCCAAATATAACCCAAACACTAAAATGTTAATTCTCATGAATAGTAACTGGTAAAAGTGACCGACCATTTGCAGTTTCTGGACGAAACGGGGATTGCGATTTGAGGAGCGTAAGGCGCCAACCAGGTATGTAAAGCCTACCTATCATTCTTTTGGCATGTCCTAGACATACTAGGTTAAGATCGGCCCCTCGGGAATAGCCCTGCTCTTGGAAATCGAGGTTCAAGTTCGTGCACTATTCATTCAGCGCAATTGAACCCTTTTTGTCGCATTTGGTTAAAAGAATGTTCGTACCTCCAAAACTTGTGCCGTTGTGTCCGAAACTCCTCGAAACTTTCGTAGATGGCCCTATGGAGCCAAAAGTCTGTGATTTGTGTCCGCCGCCTCAATTTGACCCGAGGTGGGCCCGCGAGCCCCGAGGCTCCCCTTATTCGGTTTGTTTGGTCCGTTTGTGTCCGTTATAATCTGCGACTGTCCGTTTATGACCCAAGGATGTGTTTGAAACTTCCTATGCCATTAATGTACGTTTTCCACTCCGAATGATGTGAGATTTTCGGTAAATGACTTATGAACGCTTTTCTTGAGAATTTGGCAGTTTGGAACTTCGTAACTTTTACACATAAACTTTGATCAATCTGATTCCTGCTCCGAGCCTTCTGGCGTCAGTATATACCTATACGTAAACTATATGTTGAGTCCGACAAATTATTTTTGATATGCATATGGTTCCTGCACTACTCTGTTCGTGCTGTCTGCTATGACTCCGTTCGTCGGTACCCGGGCCGACTTTGTGATCGTGCGTGCTATAATATATTCGGGAGTTATGATGTGTTATGGTTTCCGAGGCCTCGCCATAGGGCCGGTTACCGTTTATGGAGTTATGATGTGATATGGCATTTGATATGTTCTGATGATATGATGTGTGTGTGATATGATATGTCTAGAGACTGTACGGAGATTTGAAAACTTCTGGAGTTATGATGTGTTGTGGCACCAGCGTCGGGGGGGTGACCACGTTCCTAAACCCTATACATGATTTGATTTGCATTTGTACGTTCGCCTCCCGCACAGGTTTGCTTTGTTGCGATGTCGGTGTGTTTGTTCTTTCTGACTCCAGCTGTGTTTGTGATTTTTGTACCTTCTGCTTTACATACTCAGTACTTCTCCCGTACTGACCCCCGTTTCTTCGGGGGATGTGTTTCATGCCCGCAGGTACAGAAGCTCGTTTGGGTGGTCCTCCAGTTTAGGCTACTCATTCTGCTGTGTTGGAGAGCTCCCCTTTGATCCGGAGCCTACTTTTGGTACATATCTTTTGTTGTGTCTGTATTCTGTATATTTGGATGAGTGGGTACGGCGGGGCCCTGTCCCGTCCTATGTTCTTAGGTTCTGTTTTGTCTAGAGGCCTGTAGTCAAATTTGTGGGTCGTGGGTCCGGTGTGTTTGCGTGTGTGTCTGTTTTGCGATCTTGAGCGGCCCGTACGCTACTATGGCCAAGTCGGCCTCCGAGTTTGTATGTGTGGGTATGCATTTGGGGGCGATGTACATTCCGCCACCCCTCTGAGGTGTGTGTGTGAAATTTGGCGATGTATATTCCGCCTCCTTTCTGATTTGTAATTTGTCTGATCTGTACGGGCGACTGCTTAGAATAAGTGTTCGGTAGATGTCTGATTGCGATGTTGAGTTCGAATAGCGTATGCTGAGTTCGGTTGAGTTTGAATTGCGATGATCTGGGTGTGAGTTCGTTTGAGGTGTCCCAGAAGGGCACCAGTCGCGGCCCACGGGGCTGGGTCGTGACAGATATTATGGAAATGAAGTTGTTAAGATGTGAATTATGATTATGGTTGATGAATTTGGAAGTTGGAAACTTGTTATGAAATTATATGCCAAAGATTTGATGTTTTGCATAAGTTATGCTTTTGGCGGAAAAGTGTATATCATGTATATCAAGTGTATATCCTAAGGGAAATGGTATGAGATGTCTTTAGATTTATATGGTGATGATCATGATGGTTGTTGAATATGAAATTATTGATCTTAGTTGAAAGTTGGGTTGAATTGAAGATTATGTCAACTTGTGAGAAAAATGACTAGTTGAAGGATATTTGTGTTTTTAATGTTCATTGTTGATATTGTTGTTGTCGTTTGGGTTGTTGTTGATGATTTATAGCCGAGTTGAATTCTCGGGGTGTCATATGTATAGGGGAAGTGCTGCCGAAATTTCGGTAGCCAAATATGCTTAAAGTTGAAATAATGGCATTAATAATTCACAATTGGTAAACTTGACCAATTGCAGTTTTTCGACGAAACGGGAAGTGAGATTGGAAAGGCTTAAGGAGAGTGAAAGGTATGTAAAGTAAACCCAATTCTTCCCTTGGCATGCCCTTAGTGTATTAGGGTCGGATCCGGGCCTCGAAGGACCTCTTGGCCCTCGGAATCCGCAAGACAAAATTTCAGTTTTCCTTCAGTAGAATTGAACCATTTTGATACGCTTTTTCTGAAATTATGCAATTGTGCTCTAAGTTACTCAGAAAGTCATAGAATGTCTGTATAACCTTCGTAGATGATATTATATGTTTAGAGGGCACAATTTGAGCCCGCCACCTTATTTGTTCTGAGGCGGGCCCACTATTTACGTTTTTGCCCCTAATGTGTTAAAGCTTCCCTTTTAAGCGATTTTTGAAAGAAATGTTTTAATTACCCTACTAATCGCTTAACGAATATTATTTTAAATATTCTGTTAAATATTATAAATTATTTTGACACTCGGAATGACTTCGGGAAAGTTATACTTCTGTAATTTATTATGATATCCGAAATACATTTATTATGATTCCGTCCGACCCCATTGGATTTGTTTATCTTTGATACGCTTCATCGAGTCTTTGAAAACATTTATTATATTTTTAAATTGCATTAGTCTCTCACTACTCCATTCGTGGATGTCCCAATGTTTCCCACACTGAGCCCGGGCCAGGATATGTTGTCAAGCGTAATTCTCTGCATTGTTCGCCGCGTCCCGATGTGAGGGGGCAGGTATACGCGTACATGGGTCTGTGGAGTATGATGTGCCATGTCCGCCTATTCTGTTCTGATCTGTTATGGCCATTTTGATATGACATTATATGATACGGGGCCACGCCCCTTTTTCTGATTCCTCTGTATAGTGGCACCAGCGTCGGGAGGGTGGCCACATTCTGTCTGCCGAGCCTCGTGGCAGGGACCGGATATGATATGATATGACATATGTTTCTGTACGCATTCTGTCTATTTTGGAAATATGCATTTGACACTCTGGATTCTGTACTCATTTTCTGTAACCATTATGATTTGACTTCTGTGATTCCGCTTTACATATTCAGTACATATTTCGTACTGACCCCCTTTCTTCGGGGGCTGCGTTTTCATGCCGCGCAGGTACAGACGACAGGTTTGCTGATCCACGCGTTTAGGATCCCGTTTCTGCTATTTTGGGTCGCTCTCTTCTTCAGAGCCCATCTCTTGGTACAGTCTGTCACTGTTATCTGGATATCTTTATTGTTCTGGGTATGACGGGGCCCTGTCCCGTCTTATGATTATGATATGTTCTGTAGAGGTCTGTGGATACATCTGTGTGGGTTCTGTACATATGTTTGGGATGTTTTGGTTTTATGACAGCCTTATCGGCTTCTGTGTGCCAAGTCTGCTTTTCTGCTAAATTCTGTAGCATCCACTAATGTTGCTATTATATTACATTATTTTGATAATATGCTAAATTGGGTATCGGGCACTGGTCACGACCCACGGAGTTGGGTCGTGACAAAAGTGGTATCAGAGCGGTTCGTCCTCGGAATGTCCACAGACCGTGTCTAGTAGAGTCTTGTTTATCGGTGTGTTGTGCACCACACCTATAAACAGGAGGCTACAGGGCATTTAGGATACCACCCTTCTTTCTGTCTTAGATCGTGCGATAGAGCTGTGTTATCAGGATGATGGGGAAAGGGTGAGGCGTTATTTACGCATTACCACCTGATCAGCTGGTGGTATGTTTTATGGAATATTTTGGTATTGATGATGATGTTGTTGATGTTGGTGCTATTGTAGCAGTTGTTTTGTTGGTATTGCGATTTTTGGCTAGAGATATAAACAAGGGAGATGCTGCCCGAATTTCGGCAGATTCTAAAAGGGATTTCATTTGAAGGCTTAAAACAAGTATATGACAATAAGCCTAATAATAGTGCGACTGCTTTTATATGTAGATTGCGAGACCAGAAGTAAGTTGGGAAGTCGAGAAATTATCTTCCAGGTATGTTAAGGCTTTCCCTTTCTTTCTTTTTGGCATAATCGTATGATATGAGCGAACAACGTGTAAACGAGCTTCTATATTACTCTACTCTTAGAAGCACTAGGAGTACTTTAGTCTTTGATGTTCCTGTACCCTTCTTATGATTGTCCCTTCTGTTCATGGGTCCTGAGTTGTGTATCATGATTATATTAGTTCACATTTATGCGTTGCATTCATTTACATATATGCATATTGATCCGTGACCAGAAGGCGTTATATACGCGTATATTATGTATATATACATATATATGTGTATATATATATATATATATATATATACATATATATATATGGTGTATGGGGAAAGGGTGAGGCGTTATTTACGCATTACCACCTGATCAGCTGGTGGTATGTTTTATGGAATATTTTGGTATTGATGATGATGTTGTTGATGTTGGTGCTATTGTAGCAGTTGTTTTGTTGGTATTGCGATTTCAGGCTAGGGATATAAATAAGGGAGATGCTGCCCGAATTTCAGCAGATTCTAAAAGGGATTTCATTGTAAGGTTTAAAACAAATATATAACAATAAGCCTAATAATAGTGCGACTTCTTTTATAGGTAGATTGCGAGACCTGAAGTAAGTTGGGATGTCGAGAAATTATTTTCCAGGTATGTTAAGGCTTTGCCTTTCTTTCTTTTTGGCATGAACCAATGACATGAGCGAACAACGAGTAAACGAGCTTCCATATTACTCTACTCTTAGAAGCATTAGTAGTACTTTAGTCTTTGATGTTCCTGTACCCTTCTTATGATTGTCCCTTCTGTTCATGGGTCCTGAGTTGTGTATCATGATTATGTTAGTTCACATTTATGCGTTGCATTCATTTACATATATGCATATTGACCTGTGACCAGAAGACGTTATATACGCGTATATTACGTATATATACATATATATGTATATATATGTATATATACATATATATATATATATGGTGTATGGGGAAAGGGTGAGGCGTTATTTACGCATTACCACCTGATCAGCTGGTGGTATGTTTTATGGAATATTTTTGTATTGATGATGATGTTTTTGATGTAGGTGCTATTGTAGCAGTTGTTTTGTTGGTATTGCGATTTCGGGCTAGGGATATAAACAAGGGAGATGCTGCCCGAATTTCGACAGATTCTAAAAGGTATTTTATTTGAAGGCTTAAAACAAATATTTGACAATAAGCCTAATAATAGTGCGACTGCTTTTATATGTAGATTGCGAGACCAGAAGTAAGTTGGGAAGTCGAGAAATTATCTTCCAGGTATGTTAAGGCTTTCCCTTTCTTTCTTTCTTTTTGGCATGATCCTATGATATGAGCGATCAACGAGTAAACGAGTTTTCATATTACTCTACTCTTAGAAGCACTAGGAGTACTTTGGTCTTTGATGTTCCTGTACCCTTTTTATGATTGTCCCTTCTGTTCATGGGTCCTGAGTTGTGTATCATGATTATGTTAGTTCACATTTATGCGTTGCATGCATTTACATATATGCATATTGATCCGTGACCAGAAGGCGTTATATACGCGTATATTATGTATATTATATATATATGGGGTATGTGGAAAGGGTGGGGCGTTATTTATGCATTACCACCTGATCAACTGGTGATATGTTTTATGGAATATTTTGGTATTGATGATGATGTTGTTGATGTTGGTGCTATTGTAGCAGTTGTTTTGTTGGTATTGCGATTTCGGGCTCGGGATATAAACAAGGGAGATGCTGCCCGAATTTCGGCAGATTCTAAAAGGGATTTCATTTGAAGGCTTAAAACAAGTATATGACAATAAGCCTAATAATAGTGCGACTGCTTTTATATGTAGATTGCGAGACCAGAAGTAAGTTGGGAAGTCGAGAAATTATCTTCCAGGTATGTTAAGGCTTTCCCTTTCTTTCTTTTTGGCATGATCCTATGATATGAGCGAACAACGAGTAAACGAGCTTCCATATTACTCTACTCTTAGAAGCACTGGGAGTACTTTAGTCTTTGATGTTCCTGTACCCCTCTTATGATTGTCCCTTCTGTTCATGGGTCCTGAGTTGTGTATCATGATTATGTTAGTTCACATTTATGCGTTGCATTCATTTACATATATGCATATAGATCTGTGACCAGAAGGCGTTATATACGCGTATATTATGTATATTATATATATATATATATATATATATATATATGGGGTATGGGGAAAGGGTGAAGCGTTATTTACGCATTACTACCAGATCAGCTGGTGGTATGTTTTATGGAATATTTTGGTATTGATGATGATGTTGTTGATGTTGGTGCTATTGTAGCAGTTGTTTTGTTGGTATTGCGATTTCGGGCTAGGGATAAAAACAAGGGAGATGCTGCCCAAATTTCGGCAGATTCTATAAGGGATTTCATTTGAAGGCTTAAAACAAGTATATGACAATAAGCCTAATAATAGTGCAACTGCTTTTATATGTAGATTGCGAGACCGGAAGTAAGTTGGGAAGTCGAGAAATTATCTTCCAGGTATCTTAAGGCTTTCCCTTTCTTTCTTTTTGGCATGATCCTATGATATGAGCGAACAACGAGTAAACGAGCTTCCATATTACTCTACTCTTAGAACCACTAGGAGTACTTTAGTCTTTGATGTTCCTGTACCCCTCTTATGATTGTCCCTTCTGTTCATGGGTCCTGAGTTGTGTATCATGATTATGTTAGTTCACATTTATGCGTTGCATTCATTTACATATATGCATATTGACCCGTGACCAGAAGAAGTTATATACGCGTATATTATGTATATATACATATATATATATATATACATATATATATATGGTGTATGGGGAAAGAGTGAGGCGTTATTTACGCATTACCACCTGATCAGCTGGTGGTATGTTTTATGGAATATTTTGGTATTGATGATGATGTTGTTGATGTTGGTGCTATTGTAGCAGTTGTTTTGTTGGTATTGCGATTTCAGGCTAGGGATATAAATAAGGGAGATGCTGCCCGAATTTCAGCAGATTCTAAAAGGGATTTCATTGTAAGGTTTAAAACAAATATATGACAATAAGCCTAATAATAGTGCGACTTCTTTTATAGGTAGATTGCGAGACCTGAAGTAAGTTGGGAAGTCGAGAAATTATCTTCCAGGTATCTTAAGGCTTTCCCTTTCTTTTTTTTTGGCATGATCCTATGATATGAGCGAACAACGAGTAAACGAGCTTCCATATTACTCTACTCTTAGAACCACTAGGAGTACTTTAGTCTTTGATGTTCCTGTACCCTTCTTATGATTGTCCCTTCTGTTCATGGGTCCTGAGTTGTGTATCATGATTATGTTAGTTCACATTTATGCATTGCATTCATTTACATATATGCATATTGACCTGTGACCAGAAGACGTTATATACGCGTATATTACGTATATATACATATATATGTATATATATGTATATATACATATATATATATATATGGTGTATGGGGAAAGGGTGAGGCGTTATTTACGCATTACCACCTGATCAGCTGGTGGTATGTTTTATGGAATATTTTTGTATTGATGATGATGTTTTTGATGTAGGTGCTATTGTAGCAGTTGTTTTGTTGGTATTGTGATTTCGGGCTAGGGATATAAACAAGGGAGATGCTGCCCGAATTTCGACAGATTCTAAAAGGTATTTTATTTGAAGGCTTAAAACAAATATTTGACAATAAGCCTAATAATAGTGCGACTGCTTTTATATGTAGATTGCGAGACCAGAAGTAAGTTGGGAAGTCGAGAAATTATCTTCCAGGTATGTTAAGGCTTTCCCTTTCTTTCTTTCTTTTTGGCATGATCCTATGATATGAGCGAACAACGAGTAAACGAGTTTTCATATTACTCTACTCTTAGAAGCACTAGGAGTACTTTGGTCTTTGATGTTCCTGTACCCTTCTTATGATTGTCCCTTCTGTTCATGGGTCCTGAGTTGTGTATCATGATTATGTTAGTTCACATTTATGCGTTGCATTCATTTACATATATGCATATTGACCTGTGACCAGAAGACGTTATATACGCGTATATTACGTATATATACATATATATGTATATATATGTATATATACATATATATATATATATGGTGTATGGGGAAAGGGTGAGGCGTTATTTACGCATTACCACCTGATCAGCTGGTGGTATGTTTTATGGAATATTTTTGTATTGATGATGATGTTTTTGATGTAGGTGCTATTGTAGCAGTTGTTTTGTTGGTATTGTGATTTCGGGCTAGGGATATAAACAAGGGAGATGCTGCCCGAATTTCGACAGATTCTAAAAGGTATTTTATTTGAAGGCTTAAAACAAATATTTGACAATAAGCCTAATAATAGTGCGACTGCTTTTATATGTAGATTGCGAGACCAGAAGTAAGTTGGGAAGTCGAGAAATTATCTTCCAGGTATGTTAAGGCTTTCCCTTTCTTTCTTTCTTTTTGGCATGATCCTATGATATGAGCGAACAACGAGTAAACGAGTTTTCATATTACTCTACTCTTAGAAGCACTAGGAGTACTTTGGTCTTTGATGTTCCTGTACCCTTTTTATGATTGTCCCTTCTGTTCATGGGTCCTGAGTTGTGTATCATGATTATGTTAGTTCACATTTATGCGTTGCATGCATTTACATATATGCATATTGATCCGTGACCAGAAGGCGTTATATACGCGTATATTATGTATATTATATATATATATATATATATATATATATATATATATATATGGGGTATGTGGAAAGGGTGAGGCGTTATTTATGCATTACCACCTGATCAACTGGTGGTATGTTTTATGGAATATTTTGGTATTGATGATGATGTTGTTGATGTTGGTGCTATTGTAGCAGTTGTTTTGTTGGTATTGCGATTTCGGGCTAGGGATATAAACAAGGGAGATGCTGCCCAAATTTCGGCAGATTCTAAAAGGGATTTCATTTGAAGGCTTAAAACAAGTATATGACAATAAGCCTAATAATAGTGCAACTGCTTTTATATGTAGATTGCGAGACCGGAAGTAAGTTGGGAAGTCGAGAAATTATCTTCCAGGTATCTTAAGGCTTTCCCTTTCTTTCTTTTTGGCATGATCCTATGATATGAGCGAACAACGAGTAAACGAGCTTCCATATTACTCTACTCTTAGAACCACTAGGAGTACTTTACTGTTTGATGTTCCTGTACCCCTCTTATGATTGTCCCTTCTGTTCATGGGTCCTGAGTTGTGTATCATGATTATGTTAGTTCACATTTATGCGTTGCATTCATTTACATATATGCATATTGACCCGTGACCAGAAGAAGTTATATACGCGTATATTATGTATATATACATATATATGTGTATATATATATATATATATATATATATGGGGTATGGGGAAAGGGTGAGACGTTATTTACGCATTACCACCTGATCAACTGGTGGTATGTTTTATGGAATATTTTGGTATTGATGATGATGTTGTTGATGTTGGTGCTATTGTAGCAGTTGTTTTGTTGGTATTGCGATTTCGGGCTAGGGATATAAACAAGGGAGATACTGCCCAAATTTCGGCAGATTCTAAAAGGGATTTCATTTGAAGGCTTAAAACAAGTATATGACAATAAGCCTAATAATAGTGCAACTGCTTTTATATGTAGATTGCGAGACCGGAAGTAAGTTGGGAAGTCGAGAAATTATCTTCCAGGTATCTTAAGGCTTTCCCTTTCTTTCTTTTTGGCATGATCCTATGATATGAGCGAACAACGAGTAAACGAGCTTCCATATTACTCTACTCTTAGAAGCACTAGGAGTACTTTAGTCTTTGATGTTCCTGTACCCCTCTTATGATTGTCCCTTCTGTTCATGGGTCCTGAGTTGTGTATCATGTTAGTCTTTGATGTTCCTGTACCCCTCTTATGATTGTCCCTTCTGTTCATGGGTCCTGAGTTGTGTATCATGATTATGTTAGTTCACATTTATGCGTTGCATTCAGTTACATATATGCATATAGATCTGTGACCAGAAGGCGTTATATACGCGTATATTATGTATATTATATATATATATATATATATATATATATATATATATATATATATATATATATATATATATGGGGTATGGGGAAAGGGTGAGGCGTTATTTATGCATTACTACCAGATCAGCTGGTGGTATGTTTTATGGAATATTTTGGTATTGATGATGATGTTGTTGATGTTGGTGCTATTGTAGCAGTTGTTTTGTTGGTATTGCGATTTCGGGCTAGGGATATAAACAAGGGAGATGCTGCCCAAATTTCGGCAGATTCTAAAAGGGATTTTATTTGAAGGCTTAAAACAAATATTTGACAATAAGCCTAATAATAGTGCGACTTCTTTTATATGTAGATTGCGAGACCTGAAGTAAGTTGGGAAGTCGAGAAATTATCTTCCAAGTATGTTAAGGCTTTCCCTTTCTTTCATTTTGGCATGATCCTATGATATGAGCGAACAACGAGTAAACGAGCTTCCATATTACTCTACTCTTAGAAGCACTAGGAGTACTTTGGTCTTTGATGTTCCTGTACCCCTCTTATGATTGTCCCTTCTGTTCAAGGGTCCTGAGTTGTGTATCATGATTATGTTAGTTCACATTTATGCGTTGCATTCATTTACTTATATGCATATTGACCCGTGACCAGAAGACGTTATATACGCGTATATTATGTATATATACACATATACATATATATATATATATATATATATATATATATATATATATATATATAAAGGGTGAGGCGTTATTTACGCATTACCACCTGATCAGCTGGTGGTATGTTTTATGGAATATTTTGGTATTGATGATGATGTTGTTGATGTTGGTGCTATTGTAGCAGTTGTTTTGTTGGTATTGCGATTTCGGGCTAGGGATATAAACAAGGGAGATGCTGCCCGAATTTCGGCAGATACTAAAAGGGATTTCATTTGAAGGCTTAAAACAAGTATATGACAATAAGCCTAATAATAGTGCGACTGCTTTTATATGTAGATTGCGAGACCAGAAGTAAGTTGGGATGTCGAGAAATTATCTTCCAGGTATGTTAAGGCTTTCTATTTCTTTCTTTTTGGCATGATCCTATGATATGAGCGAACAACGAGTAAACGAGATTCCATATTACTCTACTCTTAGAAGCACTAGAGTACTTTAGTCTTTGATGTTCCTGTACCCTTCTTATGATTGTCCCTTCTGTTCATGGGTCCTGAGTTGTGTATCATGATTATGTTAGTTCACGTTTATGCGTTGCATTCAGTTACATATATGCATATAGATCTGTGACCAGAAGGCGTTATATACGCGTATATTATGTATATACACACACACACACACACACACACACATATATATATATATATATATATATATATATATATATATATGGTTAATGGGGAAAGGGTGAGGCGTTATTTACGCATTACCTCTTGATCAACTAGTGGTATGTTTTATGGAATATTTTGGTATTGATGTTGATGTTGTTGATGTTGGAGCTATTGTAGCAGTTGTTTTGTTAGTATTGCGATTTCGGGCTAGGGATATAAACAAGGGAGATGCTGCCCGAATTTCGGCAGATTCAAAAACGGATTTCATTTGAAGGCTTAAAACAAGTATATGACAATAAGCCTAATAATAGTGCAACTGCTTTTATATGGGGATTGCGAGACCTGAAGTAAGTTGGGAAGTCGAGAAATTATCTTGCAGGTATCTTAAGGCTTTGCCTTTCTTTCTTTTTGGCATGATCCTATGATATGAGCGAACAACGAGTAAACGAGCTTCCATATTACTCTACTCTTAGAAGCACTAGGAGTACTTTGGTCTTTGATGTTCCTGT
This sequence comes from Lycium barbarum, assembly GCF_019175385.1. NCBI lineage: Eukaryota > Viridiplantae > Streptophyta > Magnoliopsida > Solanales > Solanaceae > Lycium > Lycium barbarum. Next base: position 43,525 of record NW_026843500.1, read on the forward strand.
ACCCCTCTTATGATTGTCCCTTCTGTTCATGGGTCCTGAGTTGTGTATCATGATTATGTTAGTTCACATTTATGCGTTGCATTCATTTACATATATGAATATTGACCCGTGACCAGAAGACGTTATATACGCGTATATTATGTATATATACACACACACACACACATATATATATATATGGTGTATGGGGAAAGGGTGAGGCGTTATTTACGCATTACCACCTGATCAGCTGGTGGTATGTTTTATGGAATATTTTGGTATTGATGATGATGTTGTTGATGTTGGTGCTATTGTAGCAGTTGTTTTGTTGGTATTGCGATTTTTGGCTAGGGATATAAACAAGGGAGATGCAGCCCGAATTTCGGCAGATTCTAAAAGGGATTTCATTTGAAGGCTTAAAACAAGTATATGACAATAAGCCTAATAATAGTGCGACTGCTTTTATATGTAGATTGCGAGACCAGAAGTAAGTTGGGAAGTCGAGAAATTATCTTCCAGGTATGTTAAGGCTTTCTCTTTCTTTCTTTTTGGCATGATCCTATGATATGAGCGAACAACGAGTAAACGAGCTTCCATATTACTCTACTCTTAGAAGCACTAGGAGTACTTTAGTCTTTGATGTTCCTGTACCCTTCTTATGATTGTCCCTTCTGTTCATGGGTCCTGAGTTGTGTATCATGACAATAAGCCTAATAATAGTGCAACTGCTTTTATATGTGGATTGCGAGACCTGAAGTAAGTTGGGAAGTCGAGAAATTATCTTCCAGTATCTTAAGGCTTTGCCTTTCTTTCTTTTTGGCATGATCCTATGATATGAGCGAACAACGAGTAAACGAGCTTCCATATTACTCTACTCTTAGAAGCACTAGGAGTACTTTAGTCTTTGATGTTCCTGTACCCCTCTTATGATTGTCCCTTCTGTTCATGGGTCCTGAGTTGTGCATCATGATTATGTTCGTTCACATTTATGCGTTGCATTCATTTACAAATATGCATATTGACCCGTGACCAGAAGACGTTATATACGCGTATATTATGTATATTTACATATATATGTATATATACATATATATATATGGTGTATCGGGAAAGGGTAAGGCGTTATTTACGCATTACCACCTGATCAGCTGGTGGTATGTTTTATGTAATATTTTTGTATTGATGATGATGTTGTTGATGTTGGTGCTATTGTAGCATTTGTTTTGTTGGTATTGCGATTTCGGGCTAGGGATATAAACAAGGGAGATGCTGCCCGAATTTCGGCAGATTCTAAAAGGGATTTCATTTGAAGGCTTAAAACAAGTATATGACAATAAGCCTAATAATAGTGCGACTGCTTTTATATGTAGATTGCGAGACCAGAAGTAAGTTGGGATGTCGAGAAATTATCTTCCAGGTATGTTAAGGCTTTCTCTTTCTTTCTTTTTGGCATGATCCTATGATATGAGCGAACAACGAGTAAACGAGCTTCCATATTACTCTACTCTTAGAAGCAGTAGGAGTACTTTGGTCTTTGATGTTCCTGTACCCCTCTTATGATTGTCCCTTCTGTTCATGGGTCCTGAGTTGTGTATCATGATTATGTTAGTTCACATTTATGCGTTGTATTCATTTACATATATGAATATTGACCCGTGACCAGAAGACGTTATATACGCGTATATTATGTATATATACAAACACACACACACACACACATATATATATATATATATATATATATATATATGGTGTATGGGGAAAGGGTGAGGCGTTATTTACGCATTACCACCTGATCAGCTGGTGGTATGTTTTATGGAATATTTTGGTATTGATGATGATGTTGTTGATGTTGGTGCTATTGTAGCAGTTGTTTTGTTGGTATTGCGATTTTTGGCTAGGGATATAAACAAGGGAGATGCAGCCCGAATTTCGGCAGATTCTAAAAGGGATTTCATTTGAAGGCTTAAAACAAGTATATGACAATAAGCCTAATAATAGTGCGACTGCTTTTATATGTAGATTGCGAGACCAGAAGTAAGTTGGGAAGTCGAGAAATTATCTTCCAGGTATGTTAAGGCTTTCTCTTTCTTTCTTTTTGGCATGATCCTATGATATGAGCGAACAACGAGTAAACGAGCTTCCATATTACTCTACTCTTAGAAGCACTAGGAGTACTTTAGTCTTTGATGTTCCTGTACCCTTCTTATGATTGTCCCTTCTGTTCATGGGTCCTGAGTTGTGTATCATGACAATAAGCCTAATAATAGTGCAACTGCTTTTATATGTGGATTGCGAGACCTGAAGTAAGTTGGGAAGTCGAGAAATTATCTTCGAGGTATCTTAAGGCTTTGCCTTTCTTTCTTTTTGGCATGATCCTATGATATGAGCGAACAACGAGTAAACGAGCTTCCATATTACTCTACTCTTAGAAGCACTAGGAGTACTTTAGTCTTTGATGTTCCTGTACCCCTCTTATGATTGTCCCTTCTGTTCATGGGTCCTGAGTTGTGTATCATGATTATGTTAGTTCACATTTATGCGTTGCATTCATTTACAAATATGCATATTGACCCGTGACCAGAAGACGTTATATACGCGTATATTATGTATATTTACACACACACACATCTATATATATATATATATATATATATATATATGGTGTATGGGGAAAGGGTGAGGCGTTATTTACGCATTACCACCTGATCAGCTGGTGGTATGTTTTATGGAATATTTTGGTATTGATGATGATGTTGTTGATGTTGGTGCTATTGTAGCAGTTGTTTTGTTGGTATTGAGATTTTTGGCTAGGGATATAAACAAGGGAGATGCTGCCCGAATTTCGGCAGATTCTAAAAGGGATTTCATTTGAAGGCTTAAAACAAGTATATGACAATAAGCCTAATAATAGTGCGACTGCTTTTGTATGTAGATTGCGAGACCAGAAGTAAGTTGGGAAGTCGAGAAATTATCTTCCAGGTATGTTAAGGCTTTCCCTTTCTTTCTTTTTGGCATAATCGTATGATATGAGCGAACAACGTGTAAACGAGCTTCTATATTACTCTACTCTTAGAAGCACTAGGAGTACTTTAGTCTTTGATGTTCCTGTACCCTTCTTATGATTGTCCCTTCTGTTCATGGGTCCTGAGTTGTGTATCATGATTATGTTAGTTCACATTTATGCGTTGCAGTCATTTACATATATGCATATAGATCTGTGACTAGAAGGCGTTATATACGCGTATATTATGTATATTATATATATATATATATATATATATATATATATATATATATATGGGGTATGGGGAAAGGGTGAGGCGTTATTTACGCATTACCACCTGATCAGCTGGTGGTATGTTTTATGGAATATTTTGGTATTGATGATGATGTTGTTGATGTTGGTGCTATTGTAGCAGTTGTTTTGTTGGTATTGCGATTTTTGGCTAGGGATATAAACAAGGGAGATGCAGCCCGAATTTCGGCAGATTCTAAAAGGGATTTCATTTGAAGGCTTAAAACAAGTATATGACAATAAGCCTAATAATAGTGCGACTGCTTTTATATGTAGATTGCGAGACCAGAAGTAAGTTGGGAAGTCGAGAAATTATCTTCCAGGTATGTTAAGGCTTTCTCTTTCTTTCTTTTTGGCATGATCCTATGATATGAGCGAACAACGAGTAAACGAGCTTCCATATTACTCTACTCTTAGAAGCACTAGGAGTACTTTAGTCTTTGATGTTCCTGTACCCCTCTTATGATTGTCCCTTCTGTTCATGGGTCCTGAGTTGTGTATCATGATTATGTTAGTTCACATTTATGCGTTGCATTCATTTACAAATATGCATATTGACCCGTGACCAGAAGACGTTATATACGCGTATATTATGTATATTTACACACACACACATCTATATATATATATATATATATATATATATATATATATATGGTGTATGGGGAAAGGGTGAGGCGTTATTTACGCATTACCACCTGATCAGCTGGTGGTATGTTTTATGGAATATTTTGGTATTGATGATGATGTTGTTGATGTTGGTGCTATTGTAGCAGTTGTTTTGTTGGTATTGCGATTTTTGGCTAGGGATATAAACAAGGGAGATGCTGCCCGAATTTCGGCAGATTCTAAAAGGGATTTCATTTGAAGGCTTAAAACAAGTATATGACAATAAGCCTAATAATAGTGCGACTGCTTTTATATGTAGATTGCGAGACCAGAAGTAAGTTGGGAAGTCGAGAAATTATCTTCCAGGTATGTTAAGGCTTTCCCTTTCTTTCTTTTTGGCATAATCGTATGATATGAGCGAACAACGATGTAAACGAGCTTCTATATTACTCTACTCTTAGAAGCACTAGGAGTACTTTAGTCTTTGATGTTCCTGTACCCTTCTTATGATTGTCCCTTCTGTTCATGGGTCCTGAGTTGTGTATCATGATTATGTTAGTTCACATTTATGCGTTGCATTCATTTACATATATGCATATAGATCTGTGACCAGAAGGCGTTATATACGCGTATATTATGTATATATATATATATATATATATATATATATATATATATATATATATGGGGTATGGGGAAAGGGTGAGGCGTTATTTACGCATTACCACCTGATCAGCTGGTGGTATGTTTTATGGAATATTTTGGTATTGATGATGATGTTGTTGATGTTGGTGCTATTGTAGCAGTTGTTTTGTTGGTATTGTGATTTCGGGCTAGGGATATAAACAAGGGAGATGCTGCCCGAATTTCGGCAGATTCTAAAAGGGATTTCATTTGAAGGCTTAAAACAAGTATATGACAATAAGCCTAATAATAGTGCGACTGCTTTTATATGTAGATTGCGAGACCAGAAGTAAGTTGGGAAGTCGAGAAATTATCTTCCAGGTATGTTAAGGCTTTCCTCTTTCTTTCTTTTTGGCATGATCCTATGATATGAGCGAACAACGAGTAAACGAGCTTCCATATTACTCTACTCTTAGAAGCACTAGGAGTACTTTAGTCTTTGATGTTCCTGTACCCTTCTTATGATTGTCCCTTCTGTTCATGGGTCCTGAGTTGTGTATCATGATTATGTTAGTTCACATTTATGCGTTGCATTCATTTACATATATGCATATTGATCTGTGACCAGAAGACGTTATATACGCGTATATTATGTATATATACATATATATGTATATATACATATATATATATGGTGTATCGGGAAAGGGTGAGGCGTTATTTACGCATTACCACCTGATCAGCTGGTGGTATGTTTTATGGAATATTTTGGTATTGATGATGATGTTGTTGATGTTGGTGCTATTGTAGCAGTTGTTTTGTTGGTATTGCGATTTCGGGCTAGGGATATAAACAAGGGAGATGCTGCCCGAATTTCGGCAGATTCTAAAAGGGATTTCATTTGAAGGCTTAAAACAAGTATATGACAATAAGCCTAATAATAGTGCGACTGCTTTTATATGTAGATTGCGAGACCAGAAGTAAGTTGGGAAGTCGAGAAATTATCTTCCAGGTATGTTAAGGCTTTCCCTTTCTTTCTTTTTGGCATAATCGTATGATATGAGCGAACAACGTGTAAACGAGCTTCTATATTACTCTACTCTTAGAAGCACTAGGAGTACTTTAGTCTTTGATGTTCCTGTACCCTTCTTATGATTGTCCCTTCTGTTCATGGGTCCTGAGTTGTGTATCATGATTATGTTAGTTCACATTTATGCGTTGCATTCATTTACATATATGCATATAGATCTGTGACCAGAAGGCGTTATATACGCGTATATTATGTATATTATATATATATATATATATATATATATATATATATATATATATATATATATATATATATATATATATATATATATATATGGGGTATGGGGAAAGGGTGAGGCGTTATTTACGCATTACCACCTGATCAGCTGGTGGTATGTTTTATGGAATATTTTTGTATTGATGATGATGTTTTTGATGTAGGTGCTATTGTAGCAGTTGTTTTGTTGGTATTGCGATTTCGGGCTAGGGATATAAACAAGGGAGATGCTGCCCGAATTTCGGCAGATTCTAAAAGGGATTTCATTTGAAGGCTTAAAACAAGTATATGACAATAAGCCTAATAATAGTGCGACTGCTTTTATATGTAGATTGCGAGACCAGAAGTAAGTTGGGAAGTCGAGAAATTATCTTCCAGGTATGTTAAGGCTTTCCCTTTCTTTCTTTTTGGCATGATCCTATGATATGAGCGAACAACGAGTAAACGAGCTTCCATATTACTCTACTCTTAGAAGCACTAGGAGTACTTTAGTCTTTGATGTTCCTGTACCCTTCTTATGATTGTCCCTTCTGTTCATGGGTCCTGAGTTGTGTATCATGATTATGTTAGTTCACATTTATGCGTTGCATTCATTTACATATATGCATATTGACCCTGTGACCAGAAGACGTTATATACGCGTATATTATGTATATTACATATATATATATATATATATATATATATGGTGTATCGGGAAAGGGTGAGGCGTTATTTACGCATTACCACCTGATCAGCTGGTGGTATGTTTTATGGAATATTTTGGTATTGATGATGATGTTGTTGATGTTGGTGCTATTGTAGCAGTTGTTTTGTTGGTATTGCGATTTTCGGGCTAGGGATATAAACAAGGGAGATGCTGCCCGAATTTCGGCAGATTCTAAAAGGGATTTCATTTGAAGGCTTAAAACAAGTATATGACAATAAGCCTAATAATAGTGCGACTGCTTTTATATGTAGATTGCGAGACCAGAAGTAAGTTGGGAAGTCGAGAAATTATCTTCCAGGTATGTTAAGGCTTTCCCTTTCTTTCTTTTTGGCATGATCCTATGATATGAGCGAACAACGAGTAAACGAGCTTCCATATTACTCTACTCTTAGAAGCACTAGGAGTACTTTAGTCTTTGATGTTCCTGTACCCTTCTTATGATTGTCCCTTCTGTTCATGGGTCCTGAGTTGTGTATCATGATTATGTTAGTTCACATTTATGCGTTGCATTCATTTACATATATGCATATAGATCTGTGACCAGAAGGCGTTATATACGCGTATATTATGTATATTATATATATATATATATATATATATATATATATGGGGTATGGGGAAAGGGTGAGGCGTTATTTACGCATTACCACCTGATCAGCTGGTGGTATGTTTTATGGAATATTTTGGTATTGATGATGATGTTGTTGATGTTGGTGCTATTGTAGCAGTTGTTTTGTTGGTATTGCGATTTCGGGCTAGGGATATAAACAAGGGAGATGCTGCCCGAATTTCGGCAGATTCTAAAAGGGATTTTCATTTGAAGGCTTAAAACAAGTATATTGACAATAAGCCTAATAATAGTGCGACTGCTTTTATATGTAGATTGCGAGACCAGAAGTAAGTTGGGAAGTCGAGAAATTATCTTCCAGGTATGTTAAGGCTTTCCCTTTCTTTCTTTTTGGCATGATCCTATGATATGAGCGAACAACGAGTAAACGAGCTTCCATATTACTCTACTCTTAGAAGCACTAGGAGTACTTTAGGTCTTTGATGTTCCTGTACCCCTCTTATGATTGTCCCTTCTGTTCATGGGTCCTGAGTTGTGTATCATGATTATGTTAGTTCACATTTATGCGTTGCATTCATTTACATATATGCATATTGATCCGTGACCAGAAGGCGTTATATACGCGTATATTATGTATATTATATATATATATATATATATATATATATATATATATATATATATGGGTATGGGGAAAGGGTGAGGCGTTATTTATGCATTACCACCTGATCAGCTGGTGGTATGTTTTATGGAATATTTTGGTATTGATGATGATGTTGTTGATGTTGGTGCTATTGTAGCAGTTGTTTTGTTGGTATTGCGATTTCGGGCTAGGGATATAAACAAGGGAGATGCTGCCCGAATTTCGGCAGATTCTAAAAGGGATTTCATTTGAAGGCTTAAAACAAGTATATGACAATAAGCCTAATAATAGTGCGACTGCTTTTATATGTAGATTGCGAGACCATGAAGTAAGTTGGGAAGTCGAGAAATTATCTTCCAGGTATGTTAAGGCTTTCCCTTTCTTCCTTTTTGGCATGATCCTATGATATGAGCGAACAACGAGTAAACGAGCTTCCATATTACTCTACTCTTAGAAGCACTAGGAGTACTTTAGTCTTTGATGTTCCTGTACCCCTCTTATGATTGTCCCTTCTGTTCATGGGTCCTGAGTTGTGTATCATGATTATGTTAGTTCACATTTATGCGTTGCATTCATTTACATATATGCATATAGATCCTGTGACCAGAAGGCGTTATATACGCGTATATTATGTATATATACTATATATAATATATATATATATATATATATATATATATATATATATATGGTGTATGGGGAAAGGGTGAGGCGTTATTTACGCATTACCACCTGATCAGCTGGTGGTATGTTTTATGGAATATTTTGGTATTGATGATGATGTTGTTGATGTTGGTGCTATTGTAGCAGTTGTTTTGTTGGTATTGCGATTTCGGGCTAGGGATATAAACAAGGGAGATGCTGCCCGAATTTCGGCAGATTCTAAAAGGGATTTCATTTGAAGGCTTAAAACAAGTATATGACAATAAGCCTAATAATAGTGCGACTGCTTTTATATGTAGATTGCGAGACTAGAAGTAAGTTGGGAAGTCGAGAAATTATCTTCCAGGTATGTTAAGGCTTTCCCTTTCTTTCTTTTTGGCATGATCCTATGATATGAGCGAACAACGAGTAAACGAGCTTCCATATTACTCTACTCTTAGAAGCACTAGGAGTACTTTAGTCTTTGATGTTCCTGTACCCTTCTTATGATTGTCCCTTCTGTTCATGGGTCCTGAGTTGTGTATCATGATTATGTTAGTTCACGTTTATGCATTGCATTCAGTTACATATATGCATATAGATCTGTGACCAGAAGACGTTATATACGCGTATATTATGTATATATACATATATATGTATATATACATATATATATATATATGGTGTATGGGGAAAGGGTGAGGCGTTATTTACGCATTACCACTTGATCAACTAGTGGTATGTTTTATGGAATATTTTGGTATTGATGATGATGTTGTTGATGTTGGTGCTATTGTAGCAGTTGTTTTGTTGGTATTGCGATTTCGGGCTAGGGATATAAACAAGGGAGATGCTGCCCGAATTTCGGCAGATTCTAAAAGGGATTTCATTTGAAGGCTTAAAACAAGTATATGACAATAAGCCTAATAATAGTGCGAACTGCTTTTATATGTAGGATTGCGAGACCTGAAGTAAGTTGGGAAGTCGAGAAATTATCTTCCAGGTATGTTAAGGCTTTGCCCTTTCTTTCTTTTTGGCATGATCCTATGATATGAGCGAACAACGAGTAAACGAGCTTCCATATTACTCTACTCTTAGAAGCACTAGGAGTACTTTGGTCTTTGATGTTCCTGTACCCCTCTTATGATTGTCCCTTCTGTTCATGGGTCCTGAGTTGTGTATCATGATTATGTTAGTTCACATTTATGCGTTGCATTCATTTACATATATGCATATTGACCCGTGACCAGAAGATGTTATATACGCGTATATTATGTATATATACACACACACACACACACATATATATATATATATGGTGTATGGGGAAAGGGTGAGGCGTTATTTACGCATTACCACCTGATCAGCTGGTGGTATGTTTTATGGAATATTTTGGTATTGATGATGATGTTGTTGATGTTGGTGCTATTGTAGCAGTTGTTTTGTTGGTATTGCGATTTTCTGGCTAGGGATATAAACAAGGGAGATGCATGCCCGAATTTCGGCAGATTCTAAAAGGGAATTTCATTTGAAGGCTTAAAACAAGTATATGACAATAAGCCTAATAATAGTGCGACTGCTTTTATATGTAGATTGCGAGACCAGAAGTAAGTTGGGAAGTCGAGAAATTATCTTCCAGGTATGTTAAGGCTTTCTCTTTCTTTCTTTTTGGCATGATCCTATGATATGAGCGAACAACGAGTAAACGAGCTTCCATATTACTCTACTCTTAGAAGCACTAGGAGTACTTTAGGTCTTTGATGTTCCTGTACCCCTCTTATGATTGTCCCTTCTGTTCAAGGGTCCTGAGTTGTGTATCATGATTATGTTAGTTCACATTTATGCGTTGCATTCATTTACATATATGCATATTGACCCGTGACCAGAAGACGTTATATACGCGTATATTATGTATATATACACATATACATATATATATTGTGTATGGGGAAAGGGTGAGGCGTTATTTACGCATTACCACCTGATCCGCTGGTGGTATGTTTTATGGAATATTTTGGTATTGATGATGATGTAGTTGATGTTGGTGCTATTGTAGCAGTTGTTTTGTTGGTATTGCGATTTCGGGCTAGGGATATAAACAAGGGAGATGCTGCCCGAATTTCGGCAGATTCTAAAAGGGATTTCATTTGAAGGCTTAAAACAAGTATATGACAATAAGCCTAATAATAGTGCGAATGCTTTTATATGTAGATTGCGAGACCAGAAGTAAGTTGGGAAGTCGAGAAATTATCTTCCAGGTATGTTAAGGCTTTGCCTTTCTTTCTTTTTGGCATGATCCTATGATATGAGCGAACAACGAGTAAACGAGCTTCCATATTACTCTACTCTTAGAAGCACTAGGAGTACTTTGGTCTTTGATGTTCCTGTACCCCTCTTATGATTGTCCCTTCTGTTCATGGGTCCTGAGTTGTGTATCATGATTATGTTAGTTCACATTTATGCGTTGCATTCATTTACATATATGCATATTGACCCTGTGACCAGAAGACGTTATATACGCGTATATTATGTATATTATATATATATATATATATATATATATATATATATATGGTGTATGGGGAAAGGGTGAGGCGTTATTTACGCATTACCACCTGATCAGCTGGTGGTATGTTTTATGGAATATTTTGGTATTGATGATGATGTTGTTGATGTTGGTGCTATTGTAGCAGTTGTTTTGTTGGTATTGCGATTTTTGGCTAGGGATATAAACAAGGGAGATGCAGCCCGAATTTCGGCAGATTCTAAAAGGGATTTCATTTGAAGGCTTAAAACAAGTATATGACAATAAGCCAAATAATAGTGCGACTGCTTTTATATGTAGATTGCGAGACCAGAAGTAAGTTGGGAAGTCGAGAAATTATCTTCCAGGTATGTTAAGGCTTTCTCTTTCTTTCTTTTTGGCATGATCCTATGATATGAGCGAACAACGAGTAAACGAGCTTCCATATTACTCTACTCTTAGAAGCACTAGGAGTACTTTAGTCTTTGATATTCCTGTACCCTTCTTATGATTGTCCCTTCTGTTCATGGGTCCTGAGTTGTGTATCATGACAATAAGCCTAATAATAGTGCAACTGCTTTTATATGTGGATTTCGAGACCTGAAGTAAGTTGGGAAGTCGAGAAATTATCTTCCAGGTATCTTAAGGCTTTGCCTTTCTTTATTTTTGGCATGATCCTATGATATGAGCGAACAACGAGTAAACGAGCTTCCATATTACTCTACTCTTAGAAGCACTAGGAGTACTTTAGTCTTTGATGTTCCTGTACCCCTCTTATGATTGTCCCTTCTGTTCATGGGTCCTGAGTTGTGTATCATGATTATGTTAGTTCACATTTATGCGTTGCATTCATTTACAAATATGCATATTGACCCGTGACCAGAAGACGTTATATACGCGTATATTATGTATATTTACATATATATGTATATATACATATATATATATGGTGTATCGGGAAAGGGTGAGGCGTTATTTACGCATTACCACCTGATCAGCTGGTGGTATGTTTTATGGAATATTTTTGTATTGATGATGATGTTGTTGATGTTGGTGCTATTGTAGCATTTGTTTTGTTGGTATTGCGATTTCGGGCTAGGGATATAAACAAGGGAGATGCTGCCCGAATTTCGGCAGATTCTAAAAGGGATTTTATTTGAAGGCTTAAAACAAATATTTGACAATAAGCCTAATAATAGTGCGACTGCTTTTATATGTAGATTGCGAGACCAGAAGTAAGTTGGGAAGTTGAGAAATTATCTTCCAGGTATAGTTAAGGCTTTCCCTTTCTTTCTTTTTGGCATGATCCTATGATATGAGCGAACAACGAGTAAACGAGCTTCCATATTACTCTACTCTTAGAAGCACTAGGAGTACTTTGGTCTTTGATGTTCCTGTACCCTTCTTATGATAGTCCCTTCTGTTCATGGGTCCTGAGTTGTGTATCATGATTATGTTAGTTCACATTTATGCGTTGCATTCATTTACATATATGCATATTGACCCGTGACCAGAAGACGTTATATACGCGTATATTATGTATATATAATATATATATATATATATATATATATATGGTGTATGGGGAAAGGGTGAGGCGTTATTTACGCATTACCACCTGATCAGCTGGTGGTATGTTTTATGGAATATTTTTGTATTGATGATGATGTTGTTGATGTTGGTGCTATTGTAGCATTTGTTTTGTTGGTATTGCGATTTCGGGCTAGGGATATAAACAAGGGAGATGCTGCCCGAATTTCGGCAGATTCTAAAAGGGATTTTATTTGAAGGCTTAAAACAAATATTTGACAATAAGCCTAATAATAGTGCGACTGCTTTTATATGTAGATTGCGAGACCAGAAGTAAGTTGGGAAGTCGAGAAATTATCTTCCAGGTATGTTAAGGCTTTCCCTTTCTTTCTTTTTGGCATGATCCTATGATATGAGCGAACAACGAGTAAACGAGCTTCCATATTACTCTACTCTTAGAAGCACTAGGAGTACTTTGGTCTTTGATGTTCCTGTACCCTTCTTATGATAGTCCCTTCTGTTCATGGGTCCTGAGTTGTGTATCATGATTATGTTAGTTCACATTTATGTGTTGCATTCATTTACATATATGCATATTGATCCGTGACCAGAAGGCGTTATATACGCGTATATTATGTATATTATATATACATATATATATATATATATATATATATATATATATGGTGTATCGGGAAAGGGTGAGGCGTTATTTACGCATTACCACCTGATCAGCTGGTGGTATGTTTTATGGAATATTTTGGTATTGATGATGATGTTGTTGATGTTGGTGCTATTGTAGCAGTTGTTTTGTCGGTATTGCGAATTCGGGCTAGGGATATAAACAAGGGAGATGCTGCCCGAATTTTGGCAGATTCTAAAACGGATTTCATTTGAAGGCTTAAAACAAGTATATGACAATAAGCCTAATAATAGTGCAACTGCTTTTATATGTGGATTGCGAGACCGGAAGTAAGTTGGGAAGTCGAGAAATTATCTTCCAGGTATCTTAAGGCTTTCCCTTTCTTTCTTTTTGGCATGATCCTATGATATGAGGGAACAACGAGTAAACGAGCTTCCATATTACTCTACTCTTAGAAGCACTAGGAGTACTTTAGTCTTTGATGTTCCTGTACCCCTCTTATGATTGTCCCTTCTGTTCATGGGTCCTGAGTTGTGTATCATGATTATGTTAGTTCACTTTTATGCGTTGCATTCATTTACATATATGCATATTGACCCGTGACCAGAAGGCGTTATATACGCATATATTATGTATATATACATATATATGTATATATATATATATATATATATATATATATATATATATATATATATATATATGGGGTATGGGGAAAGGGTGAGACGTTATTTACGCATTACCACCTGATCAACTGGTGGTATGTTTTATGGAATATTTTGGTATTGATGATGATGTTGTTGATGTTGGTGCTATTCTAGCAGTTGTTTTGTTGGTATTGCGATTTCGGGCTAGGGATATAAACAAGGGAGATGCTGCCCGAATTTCGGCAGATTCTAAAAGGGATTTCATTTGAAGGCTTAAAACAAGTATATGACAATAAGCCTAATAATAGTTGTCACGACCCAGCCCCGTGGGCCGCGACTGGTGTCCTTCTGGGACACCCCAAACGAACTCACACCCAGACCATCGTAATCAGACTCGTCCAAACTCAACGTACGTTATTCAAACTCATCATCGTAATCAGACATCTACCGAACACTTATCCTAAGCAGTCGCCCGTACAGATCAGACAAATCACAAATCAGAAGGAAGGCGGAATGCACATCGCCCCCAAATGCATACACATACATACAACCTCAGAGGCCGACTTGGCCATAGTAGCGTACGGGCCACTTAAGATCGTAAAACAGACTCACATGCAAACACACCGGACCCACGACCCACAAATCTGACTACAGGCCTCTAGACAAAACAGAACATATGAACATATGACGGGACAGGGCCCCGCCGTACCCACACATCCACAAATGTACAGAATACAAACACAACAAAAGACATGTACCAAAGTAGGCTCCGGATCAAAGGGGAGTTCTCCAACACAGCAGAATGAGTAGCCTAAACTGGAGGACCACCCAGACGAGCTTCTGTACCTGCGGGCATGAAACACAGCCCCCGAAGAAACGGGGGTCAGTACGGGAGAAGTACTGAGTATGTAAAGCAGAAGGTACAAAAATCACAAACACAGCTGGAGTCAGAAAGAACCAACACACCAACATCGCAAACAAAACAAACCTGTGCGGGAGGCGAACGTACAAATGCAAATCAAATCATGTATAGGGTTTAGGAACGTGGTCACCCCCCGACGCTGGTGCCACAACACATCATAACTCCAGAAGGTTTCAAATCTCCGTACAATCTCCAGACACATCATATCACACACACATCATATCATCAGAACGTATCAAATGCCATATCACATCATAACTCCATAAACGGTAACCGGCCCTATGGCGAGGCCTCGGAAACCGTAACACATCATAACTCCCGAATATATTATAGTGCGCACGATCACAAAGTCGGCCCGGGTACCGACGAACGAAGTCATAGCGGGCAGCACGAACAGAGTAGTGCAGAAATCATATGCATATCAAAAATAATTTGTCGGACTTAACATATAGTTTACGTAAAGGTATATACTGACGCCCGAAGGATCGGAGTAGGAATCAGACTGATCAAAGTATGCGTATAAAAGTTACGAAGTTCCAGACTGCCAAATTCGCAAGAAAACTGTTCATAAGTCATTTTCCGAAAATCTCACATCATGCAAAGTACAGAACGTACATTAATGGCATAGAAAGTTTCAAACACATCCTTGGGTCCTAAACAGACGGTTGCGGATCATAACGGACACAAATGAATCAAACAAACCGAATAAGGGGAGCCTCGGGGCTCGCGGGCCCACCTCGAGTCAAATTGAGGTGGCGGACACAAATCACAGACTTTCGGCTCCATAGAGCCATCTACAAAAGTTTCGAAGAGTTTCGGACACAACAGCACAAGTTATGGAGGTACGAACATTCTTTTAACCAAATGTGACAAAGAGGGTTCAATCGCGCTGAGTGAATAGTGCTCGAACTTGAACCTCGATTTCCAAGAGTAGGATTATTCCCGAGGGGCCGATCTTAACCTAGTATATCTAGGACATGCCAAAAGAATGATAGGTAGGATTTACATACCTGGTTGGCGCCTTACGCTCCTCAAATCGCAATTCCCGTTTCGTCCAGAAACTGCAAATGGTCACTTTTACCAGTTACTATTCATGAGAATTAACATTTTAGTCTTTGGGATATATTTGGCTACCGAAATTTCGGCAGCACTTCCCCTATAAATCTAACACCCCGAGACTTAGCTCGGCTCAAAATATAACAACATCAACAGCCCAAACATCAATACACAATACGAATCACAATCAAACACACTAACTTCACAATTGCACCTCATTCCATAAGTTGGTAATCCTATTTCCAAACTTCACAATTTCAACTCATATCCACATTATTGTATTCATTCATTCAAGATTATTCCATTACATAACAAACAAGTTCCAAACCACATACAAACATCCCCAAAGTTCACTACTTTCCCATTT